>NC_056729.1:1487363641-1487463641 GCF_019279795.1 Protopterus annectens | reverse complement strand
CCTCTTCTCTCTAGAGCATATCTCCATCTCTCCAGGGTTTCCTCCACCTGTTCCCTACTCTCACTACAGATCACAATGTCAACTGCAAACATCATAGTCCACTGGGACTCCTGTCTGATCTCGTCTGTCAACCTGTCCATCACCATTGCAAATAAGAAAGGGCTCAGAGCTGATCCTTGATTTAACCCCACCTCCACCTTAAACGCATCCGTCACTCCCACCGCAGACCTCACCGCTGTCACACTACCCTCGTACATATCCTGTACCACTCTTACATACTTTTCTGACACTCCTGACTTCCTCATACAATACCACAACTCCTCTCTAGGCACCCAGTCATATACTTTCTCTAAGTCTACAAAAACACAATGCAACTCCTTCTGACATTCTCTGTACTTCTCCATCAACACTCTCAGAGCAAAGATCGCATCTGTAGTGCTCTTTCCTGGCATGAAACCCATACTACTGATCACTAATCATCACGTCCCTTCTTAACCTTGCTTCCACTACTCTTTCCCATAACTTCATGCTGTGACTGATCAATTTAATCCCTCTGTAGTTACTACAGCTCTGGACATCACCCTTATTCTTAAAAATCGGTACCAAACCACTTTTTCTCCATTCCTCAGGCATCCTCTCACTTTCCAAGATTTCATTAAACAATCTGGTTAAAAACTCCACTGCCATTTCACCTAAACAACTCCATGCTTCCACAGGTATGTCATCTGGGCCAACAGCCTTTCCATTCTTCATTCTCTTCATAGCTATCCTTACTTCCTCCTTGCTAATCCACTGCACTTCATGATTCACTATCCCTACATAATCCAACCTTCTCTCCCTTTCATTCTCTTCATTCATCAACCCCTCAAAGTACTCTTTCCATCTCCTCAACACACTTTCCTCGCTTGTGAGTATATTTTCCCTCGTACTTTATAACATTTACCTGCTACACATCTTTCCTAGCTCGGTCCCCCTGTCTAGCCAATCGGTACAGGTCCTTTTCTCCCTCCTTAGTGTCCAACCTTTCATACAACTCTTCATATGCCTTATCCTTTGCCTTCGCCACCTCTCTCTTTGCCATGCACCTCATCTCCTTATACTCCTGTCTACTTTCTTCATCTCTCTGATAATCCCACTTATTCTTTGCCAACCTCTTTCTCTGTATACTCTCCTGTACTTCCTCATTCCACCACCTTGTCTCCTTGTCGTCCTTCCTCTGTCCAGATGTGATACCAAGCACCTTTCTAGCCATCTCCCTTACTAGCTCTGCTGTAGTTACCCAGCTGTTTGGTAACTCTTCACTGCCACCCAGTGCCTGCCTTAACTCATCCCTGAACTCCACCTCACAATTACCCTTTTTCAATTTCCACCATTTGATCCTTGGTGCTGCCCTCACACTCCTCCTCCTCCTCTTCTTGATCTCCAATGTCATCCTACAAACCACCATCCTATGCTGCCTAACTACACTTTCTCCGGTCACCACTTTACAGTCTCCAATCTCCTTCAAACTGGCCCTCCTACATAAGATATAATCCACCTGTGTGCATCTTCCTCCACTCTTGTATGTCACCCTATGTTCCTTCCTCTTGTTACAATACATATTCACCACAGCCATGTCCATCCTTGTCGCAAAATCCACTACCATCTGACCTTCTACATTCCTTTAACACCATACCTACCCATCACTTGTACACAAATTGACATTTATTTGGTACTTTTCTGTTATTGGGCAACAGTTCTAGGTAGCGCGTTGTGAGAATTCTACATAAAAAGTGCAACAAACATTTCATCTTCAGAATATCTACAACTTGGCTTTCACAGTGTAATATTTCATGCTTAACAAAGTGCAGAAAAATCTCAATACATGTGTACTGGAGGAGGGGAATAAAACAGGTGAATAACTGCCACTTTTTGAGTGGTGATGCTTTCTTTATTCCTTACCCAAACTGTAAGAGAAGAATGATGGAAAGTCATAAAAATGAAGTCTGGGAACTAGTGGCCTTACTTTGTAATTACCGCTTGATAATGAAATGTTACCTTAATACAAAAAAATTGACAAGAGCTTGCTGGCAGCTGAAAGCAGAAGCAATCCCTTCTGTTGCCCGATAAAGGAAAAGTTATTCAGCTACTGTCATGTCATCTTCTTCTGGAACATTGTCATAGGTCTCCAACCCCCGAATTCCAGCCTGAATTTCTTGTGACTCTATTTCCTGTAGAACCACTGGCCCCAATCTGTCATGCCTAGCAATAGAGCTCTCCTTAAATGAGCACTGCTTGTCCCAGTAGCCTGCTCATAGTGCACTGGCAACACAGCTGTCAGTGATTTTATCCCATGAATTCTTCACTCAAGTCACAACCTCTTGTAGGCTAGGCTTCACAAAGTTTCCATGCTGATTTCTCTCCATTCTATTTTCAATGTAGTCACTGAGTTCCAGGCGCAAATGGTCCTTGAATGGCTTGTTTATTGCAATATCAAGAGTCTGGAGATAGGCAGTCATTCCTGCAGGAACCATTATTTGATCTATTCTTCTCTGTGAAAGGAATTTCTTCATGTCTTTAGCGTGGTGAGTGCTGGCTGAATCCCAGACTAGCAGACATCTTTCACCACTTCGCAAAACAAGTGGCAGCATTACATCGACCCACTTCCTTATAACTGCTTGTGTGCACCAAGCCTTTTCGGTTTCAAGAATGTAAATGCCTGAAATATGTTCAATCTTATCTTTCTTGCCCTTTCTAATGATTAGTGGTGAGGTTTTCTTTCCATCTAGACAAATTGCCAAAATACAGGTAACGTGCTCTTTCGTAACCAGTGGAGGGAATGTAGCATGATGAGATACTCCTCTGACCAATTGTTGTTTGAGATCCTTGGCCCATAAACACTGCAGTTTCATCCATAGCAATCATGCTGGAGAGTTGGTATTTAGAAAAGTCGGTGCCATCAACAAAGGACTTGAATGCAAGTGCACGTTTAATAACTTCAGTATCTTCCAGCTTTAACAGTGTTGTTGATCTTCTTAGAGACAGTTCATATCGCTGAAGGAAGCCATACAGCCAATGTTATGATGCTTTGAATTCTTCTGGGGATATTGCTAACTGTGATGCCATTGCAAGGGCAAATCTTTGAATATCAGCTCTGCGCACATATGATGTCTTCCAGCTCAGGAAATAATGGTTATCGACCTGAACCACACTTGCACTTCTTAGCATTTCCTTCGTTGGCCTGTTGACTGAGGTTATTGTACGCTGCATGCCATTTTCGGACCATTTGGAGATCTAACATCTTCTCTTTGCATAAAGCCATCAGATTCTTTCCCCGGGAGTCCTCCATGATTCCTTTCTTCTACTCGATGGCATAGCTCTTTCTTTTGCACTCATTTTGTCTGGAGGGGGGGGGTTAACTGAAGACTTATGAGACAGGAGTGACAGCACAAAATGGCAATGGTTAACAAGACACCACAGCCATTCATTATCAGGTGGCACATTTTACATTCGTTGTCTGTACCTTGACCAATCAAAGTACACTTGCCAGTGTTTATGGGCCAAGGATCTCAACTGTCAAGTGGGAGTGAGGATTAGGGTTACAGTAAGACTTGTGGAGGACTCCCACGGAAAGAATCGTATGACTTTCTGCAAAGAGAAGTTGGGTATCCGAATGGTCTGAAAATGGCGAGCAGAGTACGATAACTTCTGTCAACAGGTGTCAATAATATTATTTTATAATTCAGCACATCCGTCGTGTGTTGTTGACGATCTTAACTGGGGCTTATTTTTGGGGTGGGCTTATATCATGACCACCCTAGAAAACCATGCTAGGCCTTATTCTCTGGTTAGGTTTTATTTACAGAGAAATATGGTATCTATCTATATATGTACACACACACACACACACACACACACACACACACACACACACACACACACACACACACACACACACACACACACACTCACTCCCCTGGTATGTAATCATCCTCCTGTAAGTTTTTGCATTCAAGTAATCCAAACCACCCATCAGGTCAAGCAGGTCTTTGCCACCATATCAAGCAATGGAAATTTCAAACTTCTCTCTTGAGCACTGGGCACCCACAAACACTTGTCCTGCAACTAAAGAGACTAAACACTAATGTATGTGCTTAACTTCCAAGTGTCTAGACAGTAAAATACATTACCTGCATTAACTTAAACAAATGTTAATGAGTGCATTAGTACATTCTGCTGTATAGTTCCTTAATAAAACCACTGTACTGATGAGTCCATCACCAGCAAGAAACAGCTGTATTATGCTCTCCAGTTAGTGTCCCCCCCCACCAAAAAAAAAAAGTCTATTTTCTTTTGAGAAATACTCAACTCTATAAAATAGCATTTCATTTCCTCTCCTGTTTCATCTGTAACTAACCCCAGCTCTAATTTTATATCCATTTAAGAATGCCAGGGTAAAATTAGATAATGTCTGCACTTCCCTTGATTTTACAGTATAAAGTAGCATACCTTTTCTTAAGGTTCACTGAGTAGTTTCTATTCCTCTTGCACTTCACAGTGATTGTCTGCAGAGTTCATTTAACCAATGGCTATCTTTCTCCTTCCCTGAAGTCTTTACTCCTCCCTCCTCCAGCTCTTGTTCTGTATTGGATAGCCTGAGGTAATTTAAACCCAGGGTGCCATTTTGTTTTTTTCTTTCAAATCCCACAGCAGCTGTTTGTCTCCCCTGGTGTGTAATCATCCTCCTGTAAATATTTGCATTCAAGGTATGCTGTACATTGTGGTTTAATACACAATTATTTAGTACAATAGCTTATACTAACTGTTTCTGTTATTTTTTAACACTGCAGGATGCCTTAAGATAACTCTGCTTAATGAACTGCTGTCACATATGCACCTAGATATGTTCTGTTTTTCTTGTTTACTGTTATAGAGCCAGAAGGGCTACTTCACATGTTGCATTTAACTGCTCTGTCTAACTGCATCGACTAGTGTTAAAACATATTGAAAGTGTATCTTGTTTAATTTAGTAGAGAACTACTTTATATATTATTTACATTTTATTTTTGTACGTTGCCATAAGAAAATATTTTATGTTATCAGGTGCTGAAGCAGGAATAACCATTACCTGATGTTTTTGTTATTGACTATTGCTAAACCAAGTCCAATCTGACTGGTCATACAGTATGTGCTGCCTTAACCTAATGCTCTCTTACAATTTTCTTCTATTTTTCTTTCAGTAATTCAAACCACCCATCAGGTCAAGCAGGTCTCTGCGCCTATCAAGCAGCGGAAATTTCAAACTTCTCTCTTGAGCACTGGGCACCCACAAACACTTGTCCTGCAACTAAATAGACTAAACACTAATGTAGTTGCTTAACTTCCAAGTGTCTAGACAGTAAAATACCTTACCTGCATTAACTTAAACGAATGTTAGTGAGTGTATTAGCACATTCAGCTGTATAGTTCCTTAACCAAACCACTGTACTGATGAGTACATCACCAGGAAGAAACAGCTGTATAATGCTCTCCAGTTAGTGTCCACCCCCCAAAAAAACGAAAGTCGATTTTCCTTTGAGAAATATTCAAATCTATAAAATAGCATTTCATTTCCTCTCCTGTTTCATCTGTAACTAACCCCAGCTTTAATTTATATCATTTTAAAAATGTCAGAAAATTATACTCTGTGCCCATAACAGAGTCTATAACTTCGTGCAAACATACAGTTTAAAATACAGTTAAAAATTCAGTTAAAAAATCAGTTTAACATATAAACATTTAAGCTAACACTACATACTTACCAAAGCCTAAAGAAACACTTGGAGTCAGTGTTAGTCCGCTCTGCTCCTCTCCCTGCCCCCAATTCCCACCCACCCCACAACTTCTACCTTTATTCTAACCCCTAATCACCTGACCAGTAGTCCAACCCCTAATTCCCTAACAACTAGCCCAACACACTCATCCTGCCTCCCCCAACCCTCCAATCAAATTACATCCCACGCTGATCCCACTGCCAACAACACATTTCCAGACAACACACTTCCACCCTCACACACAACCAACCAGGAATCCTTGTTGTACTACTCATTCAAAGTAGTATCATGTTGCCCACACTCGCATCCCTATCACTAACCTTCCTAACTTACTTGCAAACAGACCTACCACTGCACAACTACTCCTATCACACTACCCACACTAGCTCACCATCTCAAACCCACTCACACTTCTACATCTGCCCCACAATCATAAATCTTACAATTACATATTACTCACTAACAAAAATGACACCATCTCACCACACTAAGAAAAACAAACATAGACCAAGCTCACAAACAATTAATATTAAAAAAACACATACTGACACTCCTACAAACTCTGCTAACCTTTGGTGACATTCACCCAAATCCAGGTCCCCTCTCAGCCAGACAAACATCTGTCCTGCTGATCCTAAATCTCAACATAAGAAGTATTACCAACAAGCTAACAGACCTACATGCATTCATAGCTCACTACAACCCTGATGTACTTACCATTACAGAGACCTGGCTTAAAACCAGTATCCAAGATAAAGACTTTCTCCCCCCAGGGTATAATACACTTAGATCTGATAGAACAAACAGGAAAGGAGGAGGAGCAGCCATTATCTTTAAAAACACCCTTAACCTCCAGCTCCTGCACACCACACCACCCACTTTTCAAAATGTTGAAGTCTTATTTCCTGTCCTATCCATAAGAAAGACCAAGAAGATCAATATATGCTGCTACATACCTCCAGGCAACAACTCACTCATAATAGAAGACATCCTACACTAGACAAAGGACGATCTACCTCAGGAAACAATCCTACTAGGAGACCTTAACACTGACTGGGCAGCCTGTAACTCCAGCAGACCCTTTACACATATTAATCTATATGGGTTTTCTCAATTAATTGAAGAACCAGCTAGAATAGATAAGAAAACAAAGAAAGAATCCATACTGGGCGGTACACTAACCAACTATCCCAAACAAAACTATACAGTAGGCTGTCTCCCTGAAGACCTAAGTGATCATCTCCCCACCTTCCTACTCCACAAACACTCCAATCACCCCAAACCAGTAGTCTACAAACTTGTATGAGATGACCGTAACCTTACCCCATAATACCTAAATACTGTCCTACGCCACTGCAACTGGGAACCACTATGGACACTTGGGTTAGACCAGGTAGTAGACTACTTCAATACTACCTTCTCTAACATCCTTAACAGTCTAGCTCCCAGCAGAAAGATCAGAGTTAAAACCAACTACGCATCCTGGCTAAATAGGGACACCAGAGCTTTACTAAAAGCCAGAGATAAAGCCTGGAAAATCTGGAAAACTGACAAAACCCACAACTCCAGGCAATACTACCAACAGCTTAGAAACTAGGCCAAGGCTGAACCCAAAATTGTATTATTTATTTTTTTACAAACAAACAAAACAATTTTCTTAGCGCCCAAAGGAAATATTCAAATAATCCACAAAAATTCTGGCATGCCATTAACTCCCTACTAAAGCCAGGCAAAACCACTATCCAGTACCCAGCTCTACTAACAATACCCTAGACATAGCTTCTCAATTTAATAACCATTTTACTAAATCCATCTTAGCCCTGTCCAGTCAAATGACCAAAAACAGTCTACCTCAATCACAACCCAACCTATCCCACATCACCCGCTCTTTTAGCCTATCACCAGTGTCCACCTCAACTATCAAAAAACTCCTCCTAAAACTAAAGCCAACCACAGTGGCAGCTGATAACATACCTGCTGCATACCTAAAAATGGCTAGTGACTCCCCATCATATCCTATCGCAATCCTAATCAACTGCTCCATTCTAGAATCCTACATACCCAAACTCTGGAAAGTATCTCACATCATTCCTTGCCATAAAGGAGGTAACTCCTATGAATTCTCCAACTACCGACCTATTGCCATCCTTTGCCCCCTATCCAAAATTCTTGAGAAATGCATCCACTTGCAAGTGATGACATTTCTTAACACACACAATCTACTATCTACTACACAACACGGTTTCCATCCACATCACAGCACTACCACAGCCCTTCTATCCTTTACTAATAATATAAACCTTCACAGGAATGATAACAAATATGTATCAACCACTTTCCTAGACCTCTCAAAAGCATTTGATATGGTCTCCCACTCCATTCTACTAGCCTCACTAACATCATTATCCTTCACATCCTCTACTATAGCCTGGTTCAGAAGCTACCTATCTGACAGGCAACAAAGAGTCCAGTGGAAAGGAACTCTGTCTACACAACTTCCAACCACCATAATGGTCCCACAGGGCTCTATACTGGGCCCACTATTGTTCTCTATTTTCACAAATAACATCAATAGCTCTACATAACATGCCACACTCATACAATATGCGGATGATTCAACCCTGATCTGCTCTGCCTCATCTCCCACCACCCCTACATACACTCACTCAAGATACCTTTAACTCAGTCTAAAAATGAATATCAGGTATTCAACTAATTCTAAATCCCAAAAAGACAAAACTGCTACTATTTACCCCTAATAGATAAAAATTTTATTTATTTATTTTATTTATTGCAGTTGGTTTACCAGGATAGTCCATTGGGCCATAAAGAACCCGTTTTCAATGGAGTCCTGGGGAGAAAAGCTCCAAAACAGGCAAAAATATACATGAAACAGTAGCAATATAGGTACAGCAGGTAGTAATGATAGTTATACAAATGAGAAAGGCAAATATTTAAAATAAAATAGTCCAAATACAACAATTAATACAGATTGATAAGGATATACAACAATACTACAGCAAATAAAGCAATTACACAATTCGAGAGGAATCATTCACACTGTGGAAAGGCACAACGTCACACTAAAGGATGTTGCATAGTTGGGGAAGTAAACTAAAAGCTTGTCTAGTCCATTCTATACAATTATATAGAAAGAGTAGAGTAGAAGCAGGAAGAAGCAGGGGAGGTGAGAAGACAGGATTAGTTATGTAGGGTGGGAGCAAGAGCATTCCCACTGTGATGTTAGATGTGAGTGAAGAGATTTTTTGAAGGTAGAGTGGTTAATGGTGGTACGAATGGATGGTGGTAGGGAGTTCCAGTGTCGAGCTAGGCTGAAGGATAGAAGGTTTTTGCCTGGGGGATGTGTAGGTTTATGCACTTCTAGTAGGTTTTGATTGTTTGACCTTAATACTCTATTGGGTTGGTGCATTTTAAAGGCTGATGAAAGGGCTGGACAGAGGGAGGGGTTGAGAATAAGCTTATGGGCTAGAGTTAGTTGGGTGTAGGTTAGTTGATTTGGAAGTTCTAGCCATTGATGTTTCTGGAGGGAGGAACAATGATGGGTGGAGGATTTATGGCTAGTGGCGAATTTTGCGATTTTGTTATAGCAGCAGGAAAGCTGTTTTTTTAAAGAGGACTGAAGATTAGTTAGGAGTGGTGCACCATAGAGAAGGGAGGGGATAAGGAAGGAAGTAGAGAGAGTGATTTTAGTGGCAGGAGTGAGGTAGGGATTCTGTCTGTAAAGCATGCCTAGTTTTTGATGGGTTTTGATATTTAGTTGTAGGTGGGAGTTAAATTTAAGTTGGTTGTCAATTTGGACCCCAAGTAACTTAGTCTGTGACACTATTTCTAGAGGTGAGTTGTTTTGACTAGTGATTGAGAATGTATTCATATCAAAAGGAGTAACTTTAGAAGGAGTAAATATCATTAGTTTGGTCTTGGAAGCATTAAGAGCTAGATGGTTACTTAGCATCCATTGCTCAGTGGTAGAGAAGGCATCTTGAGTTAGTTTTTGAAGTTTAGCAATAGAAGTGGCAGAACAGATGATTGTTGAATCATCTGCGTATTGGATGATGTTTGAGAGTGGGATAGATTTGTGGAAATTGTTTATAAATATATTAAAGAGAAGGGACCCAGTATGGAGCCTTGTGGAACTCCTGTAGGAGTCCTAAGAAATGAAGAGGTGGCTTTCTTCCATTTTACTGCTTGGTTTCTGTTAGATAGGTAGCTAGAGAACCAGTTCAAGGAGGAGGGAGATAGATTAAGTTCAGAGAGCTTAGCTAAAAGCAGGCTATGTGATATAGTATCAAAGGCTTTAGAGAGGTCAAGTAGGGTAGAAACAAATTGGCCAGAATCTCGAGCTTTATTTACAATTTCAAGGAAGGAGAGGAGGGCTGTCATGGTGCTATGGTTTGGTCTGAATCCATGTTGTGTGGGAGTTATAAGGTGATTATCTAGGAGATATGGAAGGAGTTGAAGTTGGACACATTTTTCTAGGATCTTAGAGATAGGTGACAGGAGAGCTATGGGGCGGAAATTTGTTATATTGTTATTGTTACCACCTTTGTGTAGAGGTATGATAAAGGCCTGTTTCCAGATTTGAGGTACTGTAGATTCTTGTATGGAACGGTTTATTAAGATGCTAATGGGGTAGGCAAGATATTCTGCAGCTATACTAAGAAAGTAAGAAGGGATATTATCAGGAGCGTTGGTACATGGCTTCAATTTCCGAAGGAGTTTCTTTATAGTAGATGTAGGTATGGGTTTTAATGAGAATAGGGGGGGAGTCAGGAGAGGGGGAATTAGGGGTGGTAGAGATGAGGAAGAAGTTTGTGTAGAGGAGGAGGTAGAGGATTTAGTAGATGGGGAATGGGGAGTAGTAGTAGTCAGAGATAGAGTGTGAGTGGGGTGGGAAGGGAGTATTGGCTAGTGTGGTGGTGTTGGAGAATGAAGAAGTCAATTTGGAAATAGAGTCAATAAAAAAGGAGTTAAATTGAGTGGCCAAAACTAATTCAGGAGCATTTGAGTCTGGGGAGGGAGTATCTGGTTTACTAGGGTGTAGGAGACTAGAGATGCCTTTCCAGAATTTCTGAGGGTTGTTTTTATTATGGTTTTGGAGTGTAGAGAAGTAGTTTTGTCGATCTGAAGTGATGAGTTTTTTTACTTTATTTCGAAGCATTTTATAGTCATTGAGGAGCAGTGGTGTCTTGTTTTTCTGGTAGCGTGCCCAGACTTTATCTCTATGTCTCATGATAGCAAGAAAGCCAGGGTGCTGATTTCATTTTTATTCTCTTTGTCCTTAAGGGAGCCTGGGAGTCTAATAATTTTAAAAATATTGAGTTAAAGTGGGAGACTGCAATGTCTAGTGGTAGTGTTTTTAAACAATTCCAATTAATTGCCTGTAAAGAGTTCGTTAAGGTTGTTGGGTTGAAGTTTTTTTGGTCACGAATAGTAATATAGTTATGGGTTCGTTGTAAGATTGAGGGAAGTCGGTGGGTGAAGATGGGTATGTGGTCACTAAGGGGATCGGGAAGAGTGCCACTGTTGGAGAAATAGTGAGGATGGGAGACAAGGATCCAATCCAGTATACTTCCATTGGAGAGATTTTTAGTAGGGCGAGTTATGGAACTGATTAGTTGAGAGAAATTGTAGAGGTTGATGTTAACGGAGTTTGTTGGAGACTGAATGCTGGCCCAGTTAATGTTCACGTCTCCTAGGATTATGGTTTCGTTATTAATGTTACTGGAGAGCCAGGAAAGGATGTGTTCAAGTGTAGAAATATTATCCCCAGGGGGAAAAAAAACTCTCCTTTACCATAACATCTAAGGAAGGCACCAACATCTCCCCTTCTAACCACACCAAACTTCTGGGCATTGAAATAGACAATAATCTCCACTTTGATGTTCACATCTCATATACCATAAAACTAGCACACAAAAAGCTAGGCTCCCTATACAGGCACAAGTCCTTTCTCTCACAAAAAGCAGGAGTCACTCTTGCACAAGGCCGCCTCCTCTCAACTCTATTATACGCAGCACCAGTCTTTACCCAAATCAGACAATGTGACCTAGACAAACCAGAATCATACTACAATAAAATAGCAAAGCTTGCTACTAACTCAACCTATAGAACCCATCACTGTACTGCAGTAAAAGAACTAAAATGGCTTGAGCTACCACAGCTACTTAACTATCACCAGCTGGGCACAGCCTACAATATTCTCAAATATCCTGAAAAAAACCCCCTCATTATCCAACCTACTTACTGTCTATACTGCAAATCGGTACCTATGATCTAGTGAACAATCTCTCCTCTTCATCACCAAGGCTAACAATAATGCAGGGAAAGTGCTCTACTCCCACACCGTTGCCAGAAATTGGAACTCTCTTCCCCTATCCGTGTCCACTGCCCCCTCCACATCCATATTCAAAAACTCCCTCAAATCGCATCTTCTTAGTACCTGGTTATGCCCTTGTATCACATAACCCTACCCACACTGCTATTAACTCCCCAAACTGCTCTCTGATCACATGCTGGATTTATGATCCCCTGTAGGCTTGGTGATCTGAAAGGGTACTTTTAACTGTAGAATCTTACTTGATATATTTTCTTCTCTTACCAATGTATAACTGACATTGTCCTTTTACCTATGTTCTATATCTTCTTTTACCTGGAGTGTTTTATTAATTTCTTGTTGTATTACTATGCTCAGCATACATGATGTAACCTGTTTTGTGTAGTATGCTGGATGTACTGTAACTGACATTCTTTTACCTATGTTCTATATCTTCTTTTATCCGGAGTGTTTAATTTCTTGATATATTACTATGCTCAGCATACATGATGTAACCTGCTTTGTGTATTATGCTGGATGTACTGTATTTGTATAACTTGATGCCGGATCTTTTCTCCCCAGGCCTCTGCTGAAAATGGATCTGGTCCAGTCGGAATTTCCCAGTTAAGAAATGTAAAATAAATATATATATATATATATATATATATATATATATATATATACACACACACACATATATGTATACATAAAATATACACTGTGTGTATATATGTGTGTGTGTGTGTATATATATATTTATATATACACACACACACACATTCATATATATATATATATATATATATATATATATATATATATATATATATACATACACACACACACATTCACATAAATATATATACACACACATAGAGAGAGCTCTACATATGCAAATATCTATATATATAAAAAACAGATACATATGTATATAAACACATACATTTATTAACTTGTATGTTTAATCCTGCTGGAAGATGGTTCAAAATGAACATAAATCTATTCACAAACTACAAGTAGCAAGACAGACTTCCCTCGAACCTTGATCTATTCCACAGTGGAATAAGTGACAAGAGTTTTGCTAGTCCCACTATGAAGGATGATCCATAAAAAGAGTGAAATGGAGCTGATCCTTGAGAAGGCAAATGACAGCCCTTACACATGGACAAGAAAGTAAAAAACAACCTCAGCAGCAGGACCCATAAAGATTTAATGTTAATGAAAAACCCAAAGAAACAGAGAATTTTTCATACTTACAAAGTTGTTGACTTCATTGTAGTCTACAGGATCACCGAGAACATTAACAGCAACAATTGCCACCTAAACAGAAATTGCACAGTATCAGTAATAATGTCAGGAGTTTCTGTCTCTAAAAGGTCTAGCGTTTAGGATAATGGCATTAAGAACTAAGGCAGCAAAGAGTAAAATCAAAATAATATTAACATGTTTTTTGCAGTTTTTCAACTCTTAAATATGAGTCAGTCCTGTCAACTGCAGAGATGGACAGCAGGTGTCTACTAAAAATTAGATATTCTGATATAGCCTTTGATTACTTTTAATGGTGACCTGCAAAAAGACAATGCAATCAAAAAATGCATCCACAGCTAGGTGATAATAAATTAACTCCTAGTCAAACAAGTCTTCACTCTGAGCAACATAATTACTAAATACAAATATTTAATTTAACTGCAATATCTCCACCGTGAAGAAGAAATGAAGACGCCAGCTCCAGTGGTATTAAGTTAGACCATAAGCAAGCAACCTTTTTCTTCAAACTATCTAAACCTCTTAAAACCAATAAATTGCAATTCAAAGAGTTCAACTGTGGGAACTGGCAAAGAGCAATGGCTGCAAGACTTGGTAGACAAACTTCCTATGTATACTTAAATAAACAAGTTCTCAAATTCTATGATAAAGTAAAAAAATAACATAATAAACACCGCAGACATGTAAAACTACAAGAAGATAGTCAAATCAAACTGTTTACTTAACAGAGGTACATTTAAGGTTTCATTCTGAGTGTTTCTTAACAGCTATACCACTGCTCAAACCAGGTCTTTAATAGTTAATGTTTCATGATTAACTCTTCTAACAAAAATAAAATAATAATGTTTATAGAGAGTCTTGATGGTAAAATACATGCATTTTTAGAGATGCTATGCTTAAGATATTCATCATCTTCTTTCGGCTGTTCCCATTAGGGGTCGCCACAGCAGATCACCTGTTTCCATTTCTTCCTGTCCTCTGCATCTTGCTCTGTCACACCAACCACCTGCATGTCCTCTCTCACCACATCCATAAACCTTATCTTAGGCCTTCCTCTTTTCCTGTTACCTGGTAGCTTCATCCTTAGCATCTTTGTCCCAATATACTCAGCATCCCTCCTCAGCACATGTCCAAATCAATGTAATCTTGCCTCTCTGGCTTTGTCTCCAAACCTTCCAACCTGGGCTGACCCACTAATATACTTATTCCTAATCCTGTCCACCCTCATCACACCCAGTGCAAATCTTAACATCTTCAATTCTGCCACATCCAGCTCAAACTCCTGCCTTTTTGTCAATGCCACTGTCTCCAACCCACATAACATAGCTGGTCTCACTACCTTCTTGTAGACCTTCCCTTTCACTCTTACAGGTACTCGTCTGTCACAAATCACTCCTGACACTCTTCTCCACCAACTCCATCCTGCCTGTACTCTCTTTTTCACCTCTCTTCCACACACATCATTACTCTGAACTACTGACCCCAAGTATTTAAACTCGTTCACCTTCACCACCTCTACTCCTTGCATCCTCACCTTTCCTCTATCCTCCCTCTCATTCACACACATATATTCTGTCTTAGTCCTGCTGACCTTCATTCCTCTTCTCTCTAGAGCATATCTCCATCTCTCTAGGGTCTCCTCCACCTGTTCCCTACTCTCACTACAGATCACAATGTCATCTGCAAACATCATAGTCCACTGGGACTCCTGTCTGATCTCGTCTGTCAACCTGTCCATCACCATTGCAAATAAGAAAGGGCTCAGAGCTGATCCTTGATGTAACCCCACCTCCACCTTAAACGCATCCGTCACTCCCACCGCAGACCTCACCGCTGTCACACTACCCTCGTACATATCCTGTACTACCCTTACATACTTTTCTGACACTCCAGACTTCCTCATACAATACCACAACTCCTCTCTAGGCACCCGGTCATATGCTTTCTCTAAGTCTGCAAAAACACAATGCTACTCCTTCCGACATTCTCTGTACTTCTCCATCAACACTCTCAGAGCAAAGATCGCATCTGTAGTGCTCTTTCCTGGCATGAAACCATACTGCTGATCACTAATCATCACGTCCCTTCTTAACCTTGCTTCCACTACTCTTTCCCATAACTTCATGCTGTGACTGATCAATTTTATCCCTCTGTAGTTACTACAGCTCTGCACATCACCCTTATTCCTAAAAATCGGTACCAAAACACTTTTTCTCCATTCCTCAGGCATCCTCTCACTTTCCAAGATATCATTAAACAATTTGGTTAAAAACTCCACTGCCATTGCATCTAAACAACTCCATGCTTCCACAGGTATGTCATCTGGGCCAACAGCCTTTCCATTCTTCATTCTCTTCATAGCTATCCTTACTTCCTCCTTGCTAATCCATTGTACTTCATGATTCACTATCCCTACATCATCCAACCTTCTCTCCATCTCATTCTCTTCATTCATCAACCCCTCAAAGTACTCTTTCCATCTCCTCAACACACTCTCTTCGCTTGTGAGTATGTTTCCCTCATTATCCTTTATCACCTTTACCTGCTGCACATCTTTCCTAGCTCAGTCCCCCTGTCTAGCCAATCGGTACAGGTCCTTTTCTCCCTCCTTAGTGTCCAACCTTTCATACAACTCTTCATATGCCTTATCATTAGCCTTCGCCACCTCTCTCTTTGCCATGCACCTCATCTCCTTATACTCCTGTCTACTTTCTTCATCTCTCTGACAATTCCACTTATTCTTTGCCAACCTCTTTCTCTGTACACTCTCCTGTACTTCCTCATTCCACCACCATGTCTCCTTGTCATCCTTCCTCTGTCCAGATGTGATACCAAGCACCTTTCTAGCCATCTCCCTTACTAGCTCTGCTGTAGTTACCCAGCTATTTGGTAACTCTTCACTGCCACCCAGTGCCTGCCTTAACTCATCCCTGAACTCCACCTCACAATTACCCTTTTTCAATTTCCACCACTTGATCCTTGGTGCTGCCCTGACACTCCTCCTCCTCTTCTTGATTATGGGTTATTAATTCTTTATATTTAGTTTAAGTTATTATTGATCACATGACTGGAAAGACACCTTTATTGGTGGACTAGGGGCCAATCAGGAATCGTTGGGATGTACTTAAAATCCTTAGTGTTAAATTGTACTCTGATGAAGTCCTTACTGTGGTTTGGGATGAAAGCATTCAATACTTGGTTGTTTTTGTTAATTAAAAAGTGGATTTTACCAACAAGGCTCTCTGTATACATTATTATTTTATTTTTTGGTTGAGTTTGTGCTTCATTTTGCACCCTGCATTTGGTTTTTAACTCTTAAGAACAAGAACCAGTATTCTTATTTTAACACAGCACTAACTGTAACAGAAACATTTCCAAGAAAGTGTAAGTTAACATTTCAAAATCGGTTTTCCAATACATTGGTACCTGGCTGAGGAAAGTACAGTTGCATAAAATGCTACCATAACACTTGATGGCCTTCTCTTCATTGTTTCAGTATTCATAACCTAAATCTCCTTCCAAGAATAGTCCAATGTCTGGCCAGTATACCAAAGCCTTTATTGCTTGTAGGTGTTGTACGTCACACGTATGCTTCCCATGCAAGGCATAGGGCATGAAGGTGATGTACAGATGCACTCACTGAGAACTGAAAAAGCCCCTGGAGGAACTGAATGACCTTAGGGAGAAGGAAAAACATGTGCATTCAGAAGGAGAAAAACAAGAAGAGCCCCACGACCAGAAAGGAATGAAAGAACAGGCTAGAGCAGAGGGGCCAGCATTGAGGGAGCGAAAACTGCAACAGTGAATAAAAGGACATCTGCTGTGAAGATTTTACATAACTGTACTATATCCATCCATATCACTGTTGCAGTATTCATAACTTAATGGGAAGTACAAACACGTAAGAGGAAGCCTGGGATTAGGACAGCATAGAAAAGCCCTCCAGAAACCCATGCAGCAGCGTAGTCCTGGGAAAGCCAGCTTGGGCCCTGGAAATAGCACCCAACTTGTAATGTATAGTTAAAGTACAAACAGAGGAACAAGTAGTAGCCAAGCATGGAACTGTTATCCAGGCCCTTGAAAAAAGCACCAGGAGAGGCAATAGCTCTGACAGAATGAGCCTTTGATGATGAAAGACATTTACCATTGAAAGAATAACAAAAGGAAATGGCCTTAGAAATCCAGGGAGAGATGGTTTGCTTAGAAACAGCTAAACCCAAGGACCTGGGATGAAAGGAAACAAAAAAGTTGATCAGATTTGCATAAAACTTTAGTTTTATCCAAATAATATCCAACCTGTCTATGCAAATCCAAGGTGTGAAGAGTATTCTCACTGTCAGACTGCAGATAAGGAAAAAAGGAAGACAGATGAACAGACCGATTAAGGGGCAACTCAATGACCACCTTGGCCATAACAGAAGGGTTAATATGAAAAGACACCCTGCCTCTGTGGAAAATTAAGAGAACAGCCATGACAGCCTGAAGTTCAAACACTCACTGGCTGAAGTGAGAGTGAAAAAAAGAAAAGTCTTCCTAGTACAATGTTGTAAGGAAGCTAAAGAAGCAGGGTCAAAAGGAGACTCAGTCAAAATTTCAAGTAAAAAACTAAGGTCCCATAACAGCAAAATTTGCTTCCTGGGAGGCCTAATATGAAGGACGTCTTTCAAAAATTGCTTGACCTCAAATTTAGAGGCCAGAGGCAGAGTCAAGGCCAGACTAGCAGAAACTGCTCACAGGTGAGCTTTACCTGGAGAATATGCTAACCCAGAATGGAGCAGATTAAACAAGTAAAAGAGAACCAGAGGAACCTCCACAGATAAGGGATCCTAATGGTGACAGAGGCAACAGACAGAAAATATTTTCCAATGGACATGTATGATTTCCTGATAGCAGGTTTCCTGGCATCCTGCAGGATCCAAAGTATGCCCTCAGAATAAAGGTGCCTAAAAAAGATCAAAACCTTATCACCCACAGCATCAGTTGAAGAGTGGATAAGTGAGTATGGATAACAGAACCGTTGTTTTGTGTGAAAAGATCCACACAGTGAGGTAACTTGTGGTGATTGCCCCTGGCCGAGTGAGAAAGAAGGGGGAACCAATGCTGTTTGGGCCAAAAGGGAGTCACTAGCAAGATTCCAGGAGAGTCCTGCCCGATTTTATGCAACACTTGTGGTAAAAGAGGAAGGAGAGCGGAGGGAAGGCATATAGAAATATCCCCTACCAAGGAAAAGACAGGGCATCCATTTTCCAAGCCAGAGGACTTGGGACTTTGGAACATAACAGAGGAAGCTTTTCAGAGAGGAGGCAAAAAGATCTGCCTGAGGAATACACCACCAATGGATCTGTGAATCATCCATCAGTAAGTTTGTGTGCTGAACTTGCTCAAAGAGTCTGCCAATAGATTGTGCTCTGAGGGAATGTAAACTGCTTGAAGAATCATTTGACACTAGACAGCTAGATTCCAGACCTAAAGAACTAGTCTGCAAAAAAGAAAGGACCTTGTACCCCCCTTGCTTACTGACATACTACATCACTGTGGTGTTGTCTGTGAAAATGTACATGGGCCCCGAATGAAAGAGGGAATGTAAAGCTTGAAGACCTAGAAGGAAAGCTCTCATCTCCTTTATACTGATGTCATCTGATCTCTGATGAAGGGGACAGAGACCCTGAACTTGGAGACAGATGAGGGAGGCCCCCATCCCCTATCTGAGGCATCTGTAAAAAGGTCTTGAGTCAGGACTGGAGCTTGGAAAGAAAGCCCCGGGTTGAGGGAAAATAGAGGTATCCGCCACTGAAGCTCAAGCTCGAGACAGAGAAGGAAAGGTATTGAGAAGTTCAGGGGTTGGCAATGCTAGACCCACACTGAAATGAGGTATCACTGATGCTTTTTTACGTGGAGTCTGGACAGAGGAAGCATGGGAATGGTGGATTCCATGAATCTGGGGCTCCTGAGAAATTCCCTGGTCATGACTGAAGCCAGGGGAAGAAAAAAACTGGAAAAAGGCAGAGAGAGACAGGGCCTTGGGGGCAGGCAGAAATGCCAGCATGGGGATGGTCCGAAGCCTACAACAGAGGAAAATATGATCCTGAGAAGGCATTAGAGTTGATTTCTGGAAGTTTATGGTGAACCCCAAACTGTACAACAGGAAAATAGTAAACTGGAGATCCTAAAACAGAGTGCCGGGGAAGAAGCCTGAATGAGCAGATCATCCAGACAGGGAAAGATCTGTACTTCTCTCATCCTGTAAAAGGCAATGACATAAGCAAGGCATTTGGTGAATACCCTTGGGGGCAGTAGGGAGGCCAAATGGCAAAGCAGATTACTGAAAATGCAAGGAAGAAAAACAGAAACATAAAAATTTCCTGCAAAGGGGATGGCTGGGGATATGAAAGTAGGTATCCCTGAAAGCCAGAGAGACCAGAAAGGCCTGGGGTAGAATAAAGGGAAATAGAATCTAAAGAAACAACATTCAAAAGGAAGGAATCTTGAGAAAGGTGTTGAGCAGGTAAAGATCCAAAATTGGTGTCTAAGTGCCCTCCTTTCTGTGAACCAAAGCCATTCTTGAATAAAAAACACCCTACCTGGGCAGGAGGCACAGCTTGACTGATGCCCCAGACCAAAAGAGAATGAGGCATCTCTGAGAAAGGAGGAAGTTATTCCTGAGGAGGTTGAGGGATGCCCAAAAAGGGAGGAAGGGTTTTCCAATTCATGAAATATCCCTGGCAGATAATGGACAGAATCCAAGAGTCTGTTGTGATCTTTAACCAATTTGGAAAAGACAAGGGAAAGATGGAAGGATAAGGTAACCCGGCCAATGAAAGTGGTAAACAAACTGTCAAATGAAACCCAGTTTATCCTCAAAAGTAAGCTTCTGGGTGATAGGGGTTTGAGTAGATTTAGTAGAAGGCACACGTCTAGAAACGTTTTTTCCCTTAGGCAGAGGGCAAGACTTCATATGAACAAAATCAGATTTGGAAGAATAATTCATCTGAAACTTAGGAACAGGAGAAACAAAAATATGATCCAACTCTTGCAAGGCTTTACCCTTATGCTGGACAGAATTTAAAAGTTCAGCAAACAGCAGTACCAAAAAATTTGTATTATCTGGAGGAGCATCCAACAGTTCGGCCTTAATGTCAGCAGGCAAAGCCAGGAGTAACACCTGAGAATGGAACCAAAGGCAGCAGCCCTGGAGAAGGCATCAGCTGTATCTCATAGACTGGCAAGCAATAACTGGGGAAGGAATATGAAAAAAAGTAAGCCAGGAGCTCTTCTCCAGAATCCAGATGTTCATCAGAAGAATCTGGTTCTTTGGGTCTTTTAAGAGGAGTGGAAGAATAGGGAGGGGCAGGCACAGACACCCCTTGAGGAGGCTTTAAAGCCATTAAAGCATTAAACAATCCTGGAGTAAAATCTTGGAATTCATGTTTGGGATCCTTAAATACAGGGGAAATATGCTTGGTTTTCTGTTTCTTTTTCTGCAGGATGTCCGAACGAAACACCCTCAGAGGGTCAGACCTCTGGTGACACTCAGTAAGCATAGTAGGGATCGCTCCCTAAGAAAGACCTGCAGAATCCTCTTCAGTCCCTCAGATATAATCAGCCAATGTTCCCCCCTCTACATCAGTAGAAGATGTACATAAAGCCTGCAAGGCCGAGCGAGAAGTCAGATCCAGGCCAGCCTCCAACATTTTCATGGTAGAGGAATCTAAGGCAACCACTGGATGATTCTCTGGGCTTTCACTAGCCTCAAGAGAGAAGTTTTGGGGAGGCAGGATAGCAGCTGTATCAGACCCAATTTTTTTGGCCTTTTTCTTATCAGACATCTGACTGTCGAGATGGGAAGATTCCATTACAGTGCCTTGAGCCAACAGTCTTCAAAGTGTATAGATAAAGAGGAGAGACTACTACGTAGAGTCTTGAGGACAAAAGGCTGGCAGATAGAACACTGTGTATGGTCATGGGAAGCACAATACAGAAAAGACATTGGTTGTGACAGTCTTTATGGGGAATCTGCCTCCCACACTGAAATTTTCCCTTTCTGGATGACATGAACCCAAAAAGCACTAAATAAAAAAGAAAGATACGTAGAAAAAACAACAGAGCACTTATCTGAAACATGGCTTGGTAACTGAAAAAGCAGAAGTGTGTTCAAACTGATGTTCAAAGAAGGGGTTTAGACTAGCAGCAAAGAAGTTCTGAAGGCGTGCGTCTGTATGTCACTATTATACCTTACACCTTGTGTGGGGATCGTAAGTGTAACATATTTATTTATTTGACATTTGTTGATTGGGTTAGTCTGACTGTGCAAATATCCCTTTTTCAGGAGAGACTCGAGAAGTAAGGCTCCAAAAGAAAAAAACAAAAATAAAGGTAAATAACATGGTAAAAAAATATTCCAAAGAGAAGAGGGTATCAAAACTAAACATACAAAGTACAAAATACAAAAACATATGGCATCTATAAGTAATAAAGGCTTTGGTATACTTGCCAGAATGTTGGGGTGTCCTTGGCAGGATATCTCTTAGGTTATGAATGTTGCAACAGTGACATGGAATTACATCTACTTGATACAAAGATAAATACTTTTCCTATACTAATTAAATGCTAAAAAAAAGTAAAAATGTAAATCGTTTCTAAGTGCAATAATGACCTTCAGTGTGAGCATGACAGGGAAATAACAGATCTTCCAGGTGTGAGGAATACCTCCATCTATGACGATAGGCCTTTATAACACCCCTGGGAGGTCTGCTATTCTCCTGCTATAGCCATCCTATTAGGCACTGTTGGTTATATAAAACGTATGCAATAAACACTGTTTTATGTTTTATTTGTTGTATAATGAAAATTTATTTTAAATGAATGACTGTCGTGAACGTCTTTACTTACTGAAGCCGTCGACTGCAGCTCTGTGTTAGTGCCTAGTAGAAATAAATGCAAAGCAGCTTTTTAGTGCTGAAACCAAAAAGTCTGATTAGCTGCTGATTTAGTGCCTTGTAAAAAACAAAGTCTGGTTAGTGAACATAAACTTTGCAGACTATTAATCTTCCAGCACTACTGAAGTAACTTGTCTATATAAAAGACTACATGTACAATACTGTACAGTTTGCAGGGATTACTGTCTTCAAGTTTGCTCTTCGTACAGCATGAAAAATGTTCTCCATAAAGCAGATCTAACAAGAAATCAGATCTGATCTTACATATATACATTCTTAAGAAGGCAGTCTTTTGGGAACTCTCAAAGTCATTACTTTGGCATTTTTTGATGTCATGCAGTCTGTTAATAAGCTCCTTTGTGTTCTGCTTCAAGATGAATTAGGTTAACAGTCTAGGAAGTCTGTTGATTCTTGCACCTGGGTCCTTATCTCTTTCCCTTGAAGCTTGTTACACACAAATGAATGCCTCTTTTAGGAGTTATCCTTATCAGCCTTTTTCTTGAGCTGTACCAGAACCGAACATTCATGATACACTACAGATGAATGCCTTTTATTTATTTGATTTTTAGCTGAGAACAGTTTAACCCTTTAATATATGTATGCTAGCAAACAGAAGTAAATGCATCTAACTGACTATATTATTCCTACATATATTACAGGAACAGAGATGTATATGCATCTAAGTAGCAAACAGAAGTAATGTATATGCATTTATAAATCTCTAAATATATATCTAACATATAAAATTATAAATAAAATCATTTTGAATCACAGTCTGTTTTATGTATTCCTTGTCTGCTTCTTCACTCACCTGTAAACAAAAAGGATAAAAACAGTACAAGATGGATGCAAGAGACAATTTATTAATTCAGTCAAAGGATGGCACACTCAGTCAGAGCAACATGTACCTTATGCTGCATTCAGATGCCAAAGTTTCTGGTACAATATACAGTCTCCATCTATGATTAGATCCAACAGCATTCTGGATCAGAATGAAAAGGGAATTAAGTTTTCCAATTTCTCCATGTTATTAGAACCTTGGACATAGTACATTTGCAGATCAACAGTGTGGGAACACAGTTGTGACACTGGAGTTTCAAGAAGTGCAGCCATCTGAAGAAAAAAATCTTTAATTCCCTTCAGTTTGATTCACACGTCTGGAAGTTATGAGGGCAGCAGAATTCTGACACTAGTAGCCTTGCTATTATGGAGCTATTTCTTTGGTACTTCAAAGTATTCCAGAAATTTGACACCATGATAAAATCATGTATGAGTTGCGGCTTAGTTAAATTTCATTAAGATGTGATCTACCAAACAATGAATATAAAAGTTAGCTACCCTAAGGAAGATTTACATGGTAGTAGCCAGAGTAATAGACAAACTGCTCAAGCAAAATGTTGGTGGTCATAATACACCATACATTGTGCTATAAAGGATATTAGGAGTAAAGCAAGAGAGGATTCTGTACTGGGACGGTTCCTATTTAATGCCAATACAAATGGCAATAGGAACATGGCAGAAGGCAAGTTACATCTCTGTGCAGACCACAATATAAATCTAAAACATGGCTAATATACAAGATGCTTACAAGAGTTAGAACTGAATTCAGAAAACTGGAATAATGCTTAAAAGTAACACACATGAAAAGCAAAAATCATAGGTAGATAACATAACTTGGTGCAACTAGCACAAAAAACCTGGAAAGAGACTGAGATCATCCCACAGATGACCTTACATTAAACAACAAAAGTGAAAAGACAACATGAATTACTGAGGAAACAACTACAACCACAGCAAAACATACTGTGAGAAGAACTTAGAAGACATTTTTATCTTAGTCTATAAACAGATTAGGGTAATAAATGGATGAGCAAGTCCACCATCAACAGTGGGAAGAAGGCTGAAAGGTATTAGGCAGCACAACATGAAACTTTCCCACTGTACTAACCTCCTCCACTTTTACCCACACTGCTCTTCAAAGTTGTGCCTTCCTTCTCACTTACCATAATCCAAGTGATGTGAGAACAATCATTCAGGAATCCATGGACATCTATGTTGATCCAGTGATGTTTTCCTAAAACTGGTTAGTTTTGGATGACTTCAGCATCTGGGATGATGATGACTCCATGGCTCTCTTCTGATACCTACTGGCTTGGACATACTCTGGACTTGGTGTTCCCATCTGGCGTATCTGCCTAAACTGATGATGGAAACCAGTCTCGTGGTCTCATCATCACCTTGCTCAATTTACAGTTTCTTTACCACAATTACAACTCCCTGATCTTGAGCTGGCAGAATGTAGAAATTGCCTGGTATAACTGTAGGTCATTTTGCTCTTGCCTTTCAGCAGTTGCTTTTGTTGTCTAATGTAATTGTTCCAATAATCTGCTTCCAGTTAATAATACAGATATATGTTCTGAATTTGCTTAATCCACCCTGTGTATGCCCTGCTGTCCTTTAATCATGTGAACCATGATTTTATATGAAACTTCATGCTTTGAGGAGACAAGAATGAAGACTTGAGCATAAATGGAGTCACAGCAGTGGCTGCTTTGATCTTAAACTCAGCAATGATGAACATTATTCTGCTTATGAAACACAGATGTCTCATAAAAAATGCAGTGTTCCTGTCTAGAAAGATCACTACCACAATGGATCAGCTGTGCCCTCTTTCAGGGCATACACAAGTTGAGCAATCCAGCCTGGAATACCACTCATACAGCTCCCTTTTCTGAAGAAAGCAAATTAGCTGCTCAGTTTTCTGCAGTTACGCTGGAATGATTGCAGGCAATTCCTTCCATCACATTAAACCCAAGGAGCACTTTCAGTACCTCAGTCAACACTTCCCAAATCTGCCAAGTCCTGGATTCCTTATGGACAAAAACAGCAGGACTCTGTGGTGTGGAAGCCTCAAGTGCAGCCACAGCAAAAATGGAATCTGACATGGGAATCTCTATCCAACAGGTCTAGTCTTTGGAAGGCCACATGATCCTGTCCATGCTCCTTAGGACAGGTACCATAATGTTGCAGTGAGGCTTTAGAAAGCATCATGTAGTAAGTTTTGCAAAGCGGTCAAAGAGTAAGTTGACTATTCCCTCTCTTCCTAGTCATTTTACGTTATTCCCCAAGCATGAAATCATCTGGGGTCAATGATGGGGAAATCAGTGCCCTCATTTTCCTCTGTATATCTGGTGTGGGAGACTTCTAGGGTAAGTCCAAGTGCCTCCTCTTACATTTATGCTTCCTAACAAGCCCTAGAAATAACTGGTCTGAGGCTGATGCAGAAGCTTGCACTGGTCTAAGCACATGGGACTGATGTGTAAAAGGCTTCTGGCCCCAGTGTCCTGTTGACTGAAAAAGTGAAAAGCTACAGGACTAGGCAAAGACATGTTTCTTGGTAAGGCTGATATTGCCATAGGAACAGGTGCTGAGGGTAGTATCAGCATAACACTTCACACACTGCAATGGTAGTGTTGACAGTATCTCAGCTGAAGCCACTATCAATAACTGCAGAGTCAGTGTCAAAGAAGTTGATCTCAGTGGTTGTGGTTCTAACCTAAAGAACATAGCAGATGCCGACTTTCACACCATTTTTTTCCTGACCTCATCCTTATGGGCACCTGAATGGGGGACCATGAGGAGAACCAAGATGTTCTCTCTCTGAAAATAAAGGCACTGAAAAACTGCCTTTCTCCAGTCTGGCAACAGAGATTGAAGAGGTAAAAAACATCAATTGCCAGACCTTAATAAAAGGCCACCATAATCTTTTTGTAGTCAATATCTACCGGAGTAATGGAGTAACATCTGAAAGTCTTGGCTAATGTAGGTCTAAAACCATATGTTCTGTGTACTTCTGAATCTGACAAAGAAGTCATACTATCACTTATAATTAGTTTTACTGGAGACTTATAAGCAAGCACTTTAAAATGAATTCTGGTAACACCACCCAAATTTTCTTCAGGCCCAAATACAGGGTTAGTATCAATAACCAGTATGGGATGGGCAGAAAAACTGCAATGAACCACCTTCTAATGTGTGCTTATTCTAACTTTGCCCCTACTCCAAACCCTACACCCTACCTCAGGAAAAATCTTATCCATAACACTACTACTATAAAAGACAATGAAACACGTATCACATACACCATCATACACACACGCGCAGTTATAAAATGCCTCTCTCTCTCTCTGCTATCCTCTCTCTCTTCCAGCTTTCAACTATGATCTATATAAAACAACTCTGACCACAAACCACTTGTTATTGTGAATTTTTTACATAACATTAGTCTAATATTACACGAGTTATTATTGCCCCATGTTCTTAAATCCCCTGTGTATATAAAGGATAGTGTAGATTTTTTATATATAATTTCCCCGGTAGTATGGAATAAAACCAAATATTGGTTGGTGATTGATGTCAAGAGCCTATACACCTCTATCCACCATAAGGATGGTTTAGAGGCGATAAAGTATTTTATGGGCGATAGCCCTTTATCTCATTATGTCATTAATATGGTTGAGTTTTGTTTGAAAAATAACTATTTTTACTTTGATAATGTATTATATAGACAGAAACAAGGTGCAGCGATGGGGGCAGCTTTTGCCCCCATGTACGCAAACTTGTTTATGTCTTTTTTTGAAAATAAGTTTCTATTTAATTTGGATTTTATGAAAAAATATGTGGACTTTTATTTTCGTTTTATTGATGATTTAATTTTTATATGTGAGGGGGGTGAAGAAGAGGTAGAAAGTTTTATAACAGATATGCACAAGAATCCCTTTGGTCTTGCTTTTGATGGACTTCAGAAAGGGAACAAAGTTGTATATCTTAATCTTATTTTGGAAGGCATGGAAGATGGGAGTATTTCGTCCAATATTCATAGGAAATTTGTGGACGGTAATCAATATCTACATGCCACCAGTTGCCACCCTCCCCATGTGTTAGAAGCATTACCATTTGGAGAATTGGTACGTGTTTCACGGTTGTGTAGCGATAAGAACGAATTGGTGAAAGAGATGGAAAGAACTAACCAAATGTTTTTGTATAGGGGCTATGACCCAGATAATTAAAAAAAGGCTTATATTAAAATACTGAGAAAGTTAAATATGGAAGGGGGTTCACATACAAATAAAAGAATGAATAAATAACATAATAGCAGTTTTCTTGGAGAGAATAAAGGGAAAGGAGATGCTATTTACTATGTAACAATGTATAATATAAAAAGTGACGAAATAAAAGCTTTAATAGAGTATTATTGGAAATATTTGTTGGGAGACAAAGCTTTGGCAAATATTCTTCCTTATAAACCATTTTTTTCCTACAAAAGGGGCAGAAATTTAAAGGACATGGTGGTACATGGTAAATTCTCTATGCCAAAAATAGCAATACCAAGAACTATCTTGAGTCGAGGTACAATGTGCTGTAATAGATGCAGTATTTGTAATAATGTTAATACATTTAGGAATATAAATGGGGTTAAATTTGAGCCTAGGGAAACATATACGTGTAGAAGTAGAGGGGTAATATACGCATTAAGATGCCCATGTGAGCTTTACTACATAGGGGAAACTAAGAGAATTTTGTGTTAGATTCATGGAGCACATAAGAGATGTTAAAAATAATAGGATAAAATAATTGCTGCACATTTTAGAATGTTTCATAATAGTAATGTGGCCCTTTTACAGGGTACTGTTTTAGAGACTGTAAAGTGTTTGAGTATGGATGAAAATGTATTGAAACAAAAATTATTATATAAGGAAAGTATTTTTATTTTAAAATATAAAACTATGATGCCTAATGGTTTTAATAATGAACTAAATTGGAAGTGTTTGCTTTAAGGCAAACTGTTATGTAATTGGTAAACAGGTGCTGCTTAACTGAATGTAATATATAAGAAAGTTTGGTTTGTGTTTTAACTGTTTGATATTCTTTGAAGGTGGAAACACCGAAGTGCTAGAGAGAATAAAATAAATTTGATCTTCCTGGTTGTCTTGTTCACAATAACAAGTGGTTTGTGGTCAGAGTTGTTTTATATTGTGGAGAAGAGGAGAATTTGTGGTTTATATTTTAACTATGATCTACCTACTAACATTTCACACTCCTTAACTCAATTTATTTATTCTTAACATCTACAGTGTAATTCTCCTTACTCATGTCCTGTAAGTCATATTTACTGTCTGCTTGTCACATATATTGCGCATGAACTACTGGCATACTAAATGTTTTATACTTGGAATTTAATGTCATGTATAATGTACTAGTGTCACTACGGAACAATTACCCATTTGTATCTAGATGTCTCAAGAAATAGTAATGTAACTTTGTAAGAAAAAAAAAATTCTCATGAGTATTTTA
The DNA here is from genome assembly GCF_019279795.1 of Protopterus annectens. Classification (NCBI taxonomy): domain Eukaryota; kingdom Metazoa; phylum Chordata; order Ceratodontiformes; family Protopteridae; genus Protopterus; species Protopterus annectens. Next base: position 1,487,434,959 of record NC_056729.1, on the reverse strand, counting down.
CATGTATCTGCAGGAGCTTTTCTCACTGGGCCTCAGCTGAAAATGGGTTTTGCTCAGTCTGACTTTCCCGGTCAACAAAGAAAAATAAATAGAACTCAAATGACAGTACTCAACTGCTTCTGACATACACGTCACCACATGTTCTTTCTTAAGGCACATTGTGCACCCACACTCAAATGTAACAATAAACTAATAGCAAACCTACAATGCCACTGCTTTTTTCTTCAATTTTTATATCAACCTAAGGCCTAATTATCAGTTGCCTCTTTTCACTTATTTTCCACCCCAAACCTAATTCAAAATAGCACACACACACACACACACACACACACTTGTACCCACACAGTTTCAGTCTTTCACATATTTCCTTTTTTAACCCTCATATCAAAAATATCAAAATCTACCATCTACAGGGCTTCCAAGATGACTGTACACTGAGTTATCAGTTTAATTTCAGTTCTCTCAGTGTGAAAAAATTAACTCGGAAAATAGACCCAGTGAATTTGCCTTTTTGGATGAATTTCAATTACTGGCTGGTAAGTGCACTACCTGGAAGCCAGCAAAGAAAGAAAAGCAACCACAAAAGGTGAAGAGATAACACTGCCTGGGAAGAATCCTGCAGCTGTTCAGCAAAAAACAATTCAAACTCCAGCTTTGGTGCAAGACATAACTTCCAGCAATATGCAGGAAAAAATAAGTCAAATGTGCTCAGAGCTGATTAAAATAGACAAAATGCTGAAGGAGTATACTTATCAACATAAATAACAAAAGGCTGGAAAAAACGAAAGAAGCTTTAAACAGATATTCAGATGAGCTAATAAAATTGCAAAAATCAGAGGTCAAAATGAAGAAAAGGGAGGCAGAGCACAAGACTTGTGTTTTAAAAAATGATACAACTAGAGGACACAGCATGCAGGGAAAACATGAGATTTTGTACTGTACCGGAAAAACTGGAAGGAATATACTGCATTAATTTTATCAAAGCACACAAACAACTGGACTGGTATTCCACAGCATGACACGACTATACCACACCAAAAAGTTTATTACATAAAGCTTTCGGGTCTACACCCTTCATCAGTACAAATCAACTGCATTAATACAACATTTAAATAGGAGAAATCATATAGTCACATGCTTCAGCCAATCCCACTACCTAACAAATAATCAATTCTTAAAGAAATAACATATTATATAAAAACATACTATAATATGTCCACCAATAAAATACAAAATAAAACTTAAAACAATGAAGAACCAAACATAAAACTTACTAAAACTAATACAATAAATACAAAATACAAAATCAAATGTGCAATAATTTCAACAACCAAAAAGTGCAGTAATATTATACTAAAAAACCTTATATTAGCTCAAAATATAAATTATGCACATCTATAATAATAACAAATCCATTATAAAATTCCTTTTAAAATATGCGTATATATGTATAAATACATATACATATATATATAGTCACATGTGAACATACAATCCATATATATAAATCAGTACATTTTAAAGCCTTTCCCTTTGCTTCTTAACTAACACAGGCTTTAAGCTAACAGCATTATTCAAACCAGGAGGCATATCTGCCTGCAACCTGATAATACATTCTAGTCCCTTCAGCTCTAAACAATTGTTCACATCTCCCTTCCTTATACTGATTTCCACTGTAGCCAATACCCTAAACTTAAAGACATGTTTTTCACCCTTATCCATAGCGTGTTTACTCAAAGCATTTGTTAATATTTTTCTCCTGACTTCTGATTTATGCTCCACTATTCTCTCTCTCTTAACTTTGTAGTGGTTTTACCCACATAAAATGATGTACAGAGCGTACATGTAGCCAAATAAACCACCCTTTCCTCATTGCAGGATGTCATTGTCATTAACGTAAAGACTTCACCACTTATGGGGTGCTTATAAACATTTTCACCTTCATATAGGTCATTACAACAGGAACAATTATAACATTTCCTTGTTCCCATTATCTTGTCAACTACCTTAGTCTTCATTTGAAAATCTTTATAACGTAATTTTCGTTTTAATGCCTCAGCGCTTCTGTATGCAAACCTAGGTTTATCCCCCACAATGGACCTTATTTCTGGCATAGCTAATAAAATTGGCCAGTTCTTTTCTATTATATTACTCACATTACGTGTATTCAAATTATAAGTTGTCAAATATCTCACAAGTTTAACTTCTTTATGTGAGTTGTCTCCACATGTTGTTATACCTCCCAACAGAACTGGTCTATATTTTGTCTGCCTCTCTTTACTTACTTCCTCAATTACCTTATTAATAAACTGCTTTGAATAACCACTCCTCTCAAATTCTTGAGCCATAACCTCAACCTGTTCAATAAACATAGTTTCAACTGTATTTAACTTACTCAGTCTAATAAACTGCGCCTTTAGTACTCCTCTAAAGGTATGGGGGGGCATGCATACTATCCTTACTTACATACCTCAAAGCATCAACTTCCTTTTTATAGACCTTGGACTCTAATCTATTGTTACTCTTAAACAGAGTTACATCCAAAAAATGTATACTATAATAAGATGCCTCCATTTTAAATTTTAGAAAGTCAGTCGACTCATTTAGATACCGCGCATAACTTTCTAACTCCATAAGGGAGCCTTTCCATAACAAAAAACAGTCATCTACGAATCTCTTATAAAACACTACTTTTTCATTAATCTGATTATTTTTACTCAATATCACCTTTTTCTCCCATTCATATAGCACTAGATTAGCATAGGTGTTAGCGACAGGCGTACTCATCGCCACACCAGTAAGCTGCAAGAATGGTTCACCATCAAAAACAAAGACGTTATGTGCTAAAACCACTTCCAGAAGAGTACATACACTTTCAATTTCTCTTCCATACATCATTACCTCACTGTTCAAAAAATTAAGTATGGCATTAACACCATAACTATTAGGTATAACAGTGAATAGTGAGGTGATGTCCATGGTGACCATAACATACTCATCCAAATCACAATCCAATTGCCATATATACAAACTATTCAAAAAATCACTCGTATCCTTTAATACAGTAGAACAAATTCACAGATGTTGCCCTAATACATTTTGGAGATATTTTGAAATAGGCTCTGTTACCCATCCACCACCTGAGACAGTAGGTCTCATGGGTGGATCAATGGCATCTTTATGTATTTTTGGAATGCCATAGATCTGAGGTATTCTCAGACAGGGGACACTCAAATAATTAAACAATTCTAAAGTCAAGTCATTAGTTATTTGCAATTCATAAACAGCCATATTCACTTCAGCAATTATTTTCTGCACTTCCATATATGAAACTTTTTTAAAAGTGCAAGCATCATTCAACATTTCTTTAAATTTCTTAGAGTAAAAATCCTTCTCCATAATCACAATTGCTCCCCCTTTATCTGCTTGCTTTACTATGATAGTATTACAAGTTTGCAATTCTTTTAAAGCTAAATACTCAGGATATGTTATATTATACACTTTCTTATTAGCTACATTTCCCCTATAATACAACCGTAGCTCACGTTCAACAATATTGGAAAAAGCAATTAGAATAGGGCATAATAAAGGCATAAACACACTTAACTTTCTACACATTGGTGCATGCGACTCATCATTTTTGAAAATAAGTTTAAGACTAACATGTCGCAGAAACAGTTTCAGGTCTATTATAGCTTAACAACATTGTCCCTCATATTAGGAATAAATTTAAGACCTTTACTTAAAAGTGACAGCTGGGCATCCGTTAGCTCAATGTTAGAAAGATTTACAGTACCTTTAACGAACTTCACTATCGTCTGCTGGATTTGTTGTGTACCAGCGGACTGCTGTTTTTTCTTTTCCCAGACAAAATCTGTTGCTGCTGCTGCTGCAGATAAGGTTCCTTCTGTTGCGGTTATAAAACAACCTTCTCCGGTTACTTTAGATGAAAAGGAGAAAAAGATGTTATCTCCCTTTGCGACACCCTTTTACTTGTATCCAGGCTACTCGACGCCATGTTCCCCCTCATCTTGGGACGCACAGCATCATCCTTTCTAACGTCAGTTGCATTATCAGCAGAAGGCGGCTCTTGTATTACATTTTCCTTATCATTTAAAGGTACAGAACCAGTATCAGCTAAAGGAGTTGTTACTAAAGAGTTTTTCTTATGATGAACATCATAGTGAGCAGTAAATCCTACGCCTTTCCCCTGTCGCTCAAACGTATCGAGCTGATCCCATGAATTTGATTTCTTGCTATTTACAGGATGCAATGTTTTTTTATAAAATGAGACACAATTCTCTTCTCTTGGCCAGGAGAAGATAAGATTTTGTTTAAAATCATTCATGTCTCTTTGTAACTTATTCTTCTTCCTCTGTTGTAACTTTATATCTAGTGCATGAACGCGAGACAGAAAATTCTGATACAGTTCCAACAAATCATTAAAACAAGGCATACTTGTGATTTTGCCCTCCAGCAGCTCAATTTCCTCTATAAGTTTATTTTCTACAGGTTCAAAGAAGGTATTCATTAATTTCATGTAGTCTGCACTTAATTTAAGATTTAGCTGCTGCCATTGCATTAACAGTTCATTATAGGTATTGCCATAAGAGGGTATTTTTAATATTCTTAGCCCTCTCGGCACAATACCTAAACTCTAAGTATGCCTGAAAACTCAGTCTCTGCCACTGAAGCTATTTATATATTTGCACTTTCTTCTCCAAGACTAATAATTGTTCCTTAAAATCTTTTACCTCATTGTCCACCGTTAACTGCTCAGGAACTGTATCAAACATTATTTTCAACAAAGGGTTCTCATGAAGCCTTAATAGGTTCTTAATTGAGTCATTTGATCCTCCTCTTTCAGCTTCCATAATATAGCTGCCAAAATCACTGGAAATACACCAAAGTTGAACTTTCCAAGCTAAATATCACATCCACCACAGGCTGAAGCTCTCCTTAAAGAATAGGTGCGAACAGTATACACCAAATAACTCGAACCAAAACAACGATGGTGCTACTGCCAAATACAAGCGACACACGACTATACCACACCAAAAAGTTTATTACATAAAGCTTTCGGGTCTACACCCTTCATCAGTGCAAATCAACTGCATTAATACAACATTTAAATAGGAGAAATCATATAGTCACATGCTTCAGCCCATCTCACTACCTAACAAATAATCAATTCTTAAAGAAATAACATATTATATAAAAACATACTAGAATATGTCCACCAATAAAATACAAAATAAAACTTAAAACAATGAAGAACCAAACATAAAACTTACTAAAACTAATACAATAAATACAAAATACAAAATCAAATGTGCAATAATTTCAACAACCAAAAAGTGCAGTAATATTATACTAAAAAACCTTATATTAGCTCACAATATAAATTATGCACATCTATAATAATAACAAATCCATTATAAAATTCCTTTTAAATATGCGTATATATGTATAAATACATATACATATATATATTGTCACATCTGAACATACAATCCATATATATAAATAAGTACATTTTAAAGCCTTTCCCTTTGCTTCTTAACTAACACAGGCTTTAAGCTAACAGCATTATTCAAACCAGGAGGCATATCTGCCTGCAGCCTGATAATCCATTCTAGTTCCTTCAGCTCTAAACAATTGTTCACATCTCCCTTCCTTATACTGATTTCCACTGTAGCCAATACCCTAAACAGTTCTATTGGGAGGTATAACAACATGTGGAGATAACTCACATAAAGAAGTTAAACTTGTGAGATATTTGACAACTTATAATTTGAATACACGTAATGTGAGTAATATAACAGAAAAGAACTGGCCAATTTTATTAGCTATGCCAGAAATAAGGTCCATTGTGGGGGATAAACCTAGGTTTGCATACAGAAATGCTGAGGCATTAAAACGAAAATTACGTTATAAAGATTTTCAAATGAAGACTAAGGTAGTTGACAAGATAATGGGAACAAGGAAATGTTATAATTGTTCCTGTTGTAATGACCTATATGAAGGTGAAAATGTTTATAAGCACCCCATAAGTGGTGAAGTCTGTACGTTAATGACAATGACATCCTGCAATGAGGAAAGGGTGGTTTATTTGGCTACATGTATGCACTGTACATCATTTTATGTGGGTAAAACCACTACAAAGTTAAGAGAGAGAATAGTGGAGCATAAATCAGAAGTCAGGAGAAAAATATTAACAAATGCTTTGAGTAAACACGCTATGGATAGGGGTGAAAAACATGTCTTTAAGTTTAGGGTATTGGCTACAGTGGAAATCAGTATAAGCTAATGCTGTTAGCTTAAAGCCTGTGTTAGTTAAGAAGCAAAGGGAAAGGCTTTAAAATGTACTGATTTTTATATATGGATTGTATGTTCACATGTGACTATATATATATGTATATGTATTTATACATATATACGCATATTTTAAAAGGAATTTTATAATGGAGTTATTATTATAGATGTGCATAATTTATATTGTGAGCTAATATAAGTTTTTTTAGTATAATATTACTGCACTTTTTGGTTGCTGAAATTATTGCACATTTGATTTTGTATTTTGTATTTATTGTATTAGTTTTAGTAAGTTTTATTGAACAAGCACACTGAGTAAAAAGTCCTTTCTTGTTGCAGGTTAGCGCTCGGATCTTGTGAGTGAAATAACAATCAATAAAAAGAACAGGTTGATCCAAGCGTTAGCAGGAGCCAATGCTTCAAAAGTATAAAGTCCAACAAAAACGATGTAATTAATTAAAAATGCATACTGAAGTGTAGGCAATATTAAGTACAAAATTGGAAAAACCAACCGTCCACTCAGAGACAGAATGAGAGAGCATATCTACCATATGAGAAGAGGTAGTTTACACAATGCCTTGGCTAAACATGTCATTGTGACTAATTCACAACATAAGTTTCACTTTAAAGTCTTAGAAGTGATATATCCCAATCCTAGAGGTGGTGATGTTAGAACATATACTGAAGGGAGAGAAACAGAATGGATAATGACACTAAAGGCTGACAGAGGCTCTGGCTTGAATGAAAGGGCCTCAATAAAACCTAAATTGAAGCAGAGAAGGAATATAAAATGAAGGGATGGCATTGTTCTATTACCTGTCTCTCTCCTTTGCATCACCACATTTATTTGTAACCGACCATCTGTTGATTAGATCCGCATAACATCTACCCCTTGTTTAGTATGTGCAATTTATTATGACATACTCTTGTATGCACATGAGGTTTCCCTTGTATAATTTTAATAATGTTGCATAATTTATTGTTCTTGACAATTCTTAATAATTCCTATTAATAATATACAAGTTGGATTTTTTGTTTAGCTGCTCCAATGTGACCTGTACATGTTTGTGATTTATTTTAATATGTATGAATTATTTAGTATAGTTTTTAATATGTATTTTAAATATTATACATGACAGTTTTTATACTTATAAGCTAGACTTTTACATAGCTGCTTTGGTTTGACTTTTCAATGCTGCTATATCTATTTATAGAATTTCTTAGTATGTATGATTTATTTATGTTATTAATGTGGACTTAGATTTTTTATATATACATGACAGTTTTTGTACTTAATATTGCCTACACTTCAGTATGCATTTTTAATTAACATGTTTTCTACTCACTAGCTATGTCTGATAGCTTTTCAGTTTCAGAAGAGTTAATGAGAGCATTTCTCTTTTAAATGCTAATAGACGTAGAAGTGTTGGTTTGATTTTTAGAGTATTTAATGTGGAGCATATTATGCACAATTGTATGAGATCTGATGAAGCAGCAATGCGAAAGCGCTTATCTCTTGGAATAAACAGTGGCTTTTAATACATCTGGCTTACATCGTTTTTGTTGGACTTTATACTTTTGAAGCATTGGCTCCTGCTAACGCTTGGATCAACCTGTTCTTTTTATTGATTAGTAAGTTTTATGTTTGGTTCTTCATTGTTTTAAGTTTTATTTTGCATTTTATTGGTGGACATATTATAGTATGTTTTTATATAATATGCTATTTCTTTAAGAATTGATTATTTGTTAGGTAGTGGGATGGGCTGAAGCATGTGACTATATGATTTCTCTTATTTAAATGTTGTATTAATGCAGTTGATTTGTACTGATGAAGGGTGTAGACCCGAAAGCTTTATGTAATGAACTTTTTGGTGTGGTATAGTCGTGTGTCGCTTGTATTTGGCAGTAGCACCATCGTTGTTTTGATTCCACAGCATGAGCCATTAACTGAAAGGGCACATCGTGTGTATGCTCCAAATCTGGCCATGGAGAAAGAGGCAAAGACATTTTAGTAAAGATGCAATCCTGCTGGCAGGAAGAATTTATTCTGACAAAACTGTACTGAAAGTTGGCGATAAGAGTGTTTGTGGAAAATGAGTACTAAGTGTACTCCAAGATTATACGTTTTATAAAGGGAAGGCAGGAATTGAATAAGCTATGTAATGTTTGACAATGACTGTATAGGAGATTATATGTGATATAAAGGGAAGACAGGAATTGAATAAGCTATGTAATGTTTGACGATGACTATTCAGAAGATTATATGATACACACAAACATGTTTGCAAATGAAAATATGTCAGTATGAATTGTTTTTCTTTATATAAATGTATGACTGCTTATGTCATAAGTGATAATTCAATTAAGATGTTTCTTGTTTAAACAAATCTACGGTTTACAATATTTCTTATATCCACTAACTCTGTTATAAAGTTCCTCCCTACATTAAAAAGGAAATACACTCACACACACATTATATATATATATATATATATATATATATATATATATGTATATATATATATATATATATATATATATGTATATATATATATGCACACGCGTGTGTGCATGCATCCTATAGGACACTGATCACTGTTTGTGCAAGCATTATATGTTGAACAGAACTATATGCGTGGCTCTATGCTAAGTATATATAGATATATATATATATATATATATATATACACACACACACACACACACACACACACAACCTATATATATATATATATATATATACATATACACATATATTATTTTTTTTTCTGTCATAAAAACTGATGACTTCAGGCTCGTCCAATGCCAGCTCTCAACAGTCCCATCCTCTGCAGGTCCCATGCCACAGAAGACTTCTCAGTGACCCACTCTGGATGGGACTCGCTTCTCTGTGAATTCTTGCTTGCAGATACCCCAACTTGATATATAGGCTCTTAGTGATGTATGTGCTGGCAGACCATACAGGGAGCCATCACACAGCAGCACAATAATATGACAGATAAATGAAAACATGCCAAACTCCCTACAATTTAACAGCATGTCAGCCTATATACCAGACACACAAACAAACATCTCTCAGAAGTCTGCTAGCATGAATCTATGACATGTTAATATTTCTCCTGTGAAATATCATGCTACTACTGTTGTTACTGATATCTAAACAAATTAACTACTTCCCCACATATAAAGTAAGATGTACCTGTGCTGATAAGAAAAAAATCACATATCTGCACAGTGCAACTCAGATGGTTTTTTTTGGGGGGGATACTATAATGTTAAACTATTAGGCTTAAACTCTCAGTTCTACATTTAACAATTAATTTGCTTATTCAGTTTGAAATACTCACTTTATCCAAATCCAGTTCATAGGGAACCATGGATATGCTGACAAACAAGGAACATCAGGATAGGATGCCAGTCTACTGCAAGATAAGCGCCACGCGTGCACACACACACACACACACACACACACACACACACACACACACACACACACACACTCTCTCTCTCTCTGACTCACTCAACAAATCCATAAGCATGCACACACATATACACCCAAGCACTGTCTCTCACTCATTCATTCAACACATACATAAGCATACAGACGCAGGCACACACTTAATATTATAAGACTCATTATTACCTTAAAATTGCTAGTTATAACAGCAATAAATAAAGTTGTGCCTATAATGAAATCTTTTTATAATAAAAATATCCACAGCTGTAAATATGTTCCTGGTTCCAATGATTTTCTCTAAGCTTTTGTCCCAAACAATAAGGTAAATTAAGTTTCTAATTAAAGAAATCAATTGACTTACCTGATTGTACAAGTTGTATCGGTTGACATAATTTTTGTGGAAAGTTAGTTTTAGGTACTGCCCAACTGCATCAAGATGGACTGACTTTAGTTCCCGAGCTTTAAAACCAGTCTTCTGATTGTCTGACAGGGACACGTAACTGGAAGAATAAACAGAAAATATACATTCATTATCTGCAGCATTTGCTATAACACTTGAAAGCTGTCACTACATCTCAGAACCACCTTATCCTGCAATGCTTGTTTTGGGGCAACATAAAAAAGAAGTTGAGTCTTACCATAATGTTCCATCTGTGCTGTCAAACTTCATCTATTCTTGACTTCTGGGTTACGGTTCCAATCCTCGAAACTGATATGGCCGTTATACAGCTCGCAGCAGCCAAAACGCTCTCGAGCTAATAGTCTACCCACAATGCCCCTCTCTACATTACCTCAGATCAAGTTTGTAGACTTACAGAAATAATACAGTGAGACCTAGCTCATGTCAGAAGCCATGTCCAAGGTGTATCCTAACAGGGAATCCCAGGCTAGTAAGTCGCTCTACCAGGACTCTATAGGAGAGGGCAGGTGAGGTGGGACACAAGAACAGATGGAGATCGACAACAGAGAAGGAACATTATGGTAAGACATAACTTATTTATCTGATGTTGTCAATCTTCATCTATTCTTGACTTCTGGGACAGAGTCTCCAGCTACCTTAGATCTTGGGTGGCACTATGGAAGTACATTCCTGGGAACCATAGAAGCAAAGGAGGTTCTCCCACTGGAGACCATATCCAATTTGTAATGAGTAATAAAGGTATGTGGGGTAGTCTATGTTGCAGCTGTGCAAATTTCGGACATGGAAGCTTTAGAATGAAAAACAGCTGATGTCGCCATAAAGCTGGTGGAATGTGCCTTCACCAGCATAGGAAGATTTAGATTCTTTTTAGTGTAAATAAAGGAAATACAATCTCTTACCCATCTTGACAGAGTAACCTTAGAGACAGGTTTGCCAAAGGTTGCACCTGCAAATGAAACAAATAACTGCTCTGATCATCTGAACTGCTTAGTTCTGTCCAGGTAAAAACATAACTGCCTGTTCACATCCAAAAGGTGTGAACAACATTCACCCTTATTAAAAAAATTTGGGAAAAATACAGGCAAATCTATAGACTGAGTAATGTTGGTCTCTGAAACTACTTTAGGAAAAAAGGACCGGTTTGTTCTGAGTGCAACTTGTCTTTATGGAAAACTAGATAAGGGGATTTTGAACATAGAGCTTGTAATTCGGAAACTTGTCTCACAGAGGTGACAGCTGTAAGTAAATGTGTTTTCCAAGCGAGGAACGTTAAGTCACAGATAGCTGCAGGTTCAAAGGGAGATAATGTAAGTGACTACAAGACAGTTGTCAAGTCCCATGGTGGTAGAGGATGTTTGAATGGGGGCTTTAAACCCATTTTCTCCTTAAGAAAAACCTTACAAAGTCCATGAGAAATTAAGAGCTGGTCACCGAAATTGTTTATTTATTATTTATTTATTTCCTGTTTGATGACCGGGGAGGTCCACTGGGCTCACGGAGCCCATTTTCAGTGGAGGCCCGGGAGAAAAGCTCCATATTACATAGGTTAGTTACAAAAATGTTTGCTTTACATATATTAGTTACAGGTACAATTGTGGAAAAGAAAAAGCTATTACAATTTCATTTCGCACACGAGAAACAGGCATAACATCGTGGATACATAGTACAATTTTGTTATTTACAATATGTACATTTGTGTTGTTACATATTGTAAATAACAAAATTATGTACATTTGTGTTAAGTTAAGCCACGGTGGTGCAGCAGTAGCGTTATTGCCTCACAGCAAGAAGTTCTCCCATTCAATTCTCGGCTGGAGCGCCTTCTGTGTGGAGTCTGCATGTCCTCCCCGCAGTAGAGTGCCATTCGAAAGACATGCATAGAATGGGCCTGCCTTCGTTGAAGGCTGGGCATCGAGCTGGCACCTCGGCACCCATAAAAAATCTACTGCCAATCATTAGCGGACTGGAGTTCTGCTGTGGCAACCCCTAACCAGGAAAAGCCGAAAGAAAAACAACAACATTTGTGTTAAGTTAGCTTGAAGACAGAGGTGGTCAGGAGTTTAATGGCTGGAAGTGATCATTAGGTAAGGGGGGGAGAGTGCAGTTGCATTTCCTGTTAGAGTAAAGATAGGAATGTAGGTGAGTTTTAAAGGTTTCATAATTTTTGCAAGTCCTTAGAGAAGACTGAAGAGAATTCCATTTTTAGCCAAGGAAAAGGACAGCAGAAGCTGACCTGTAGGACAATTGGGTTTGCAGACAGAGATTAGATACTGGTGAGTAGATCTGAGAGTTCTGTGAGGGGTATAAGGTTGAAGGATGTTGGTTAGTGCAGGGCATTTAGAAGGTTGAAACATTAGTCTGTGGGCTGTGGTGATTTGGAGATAATCTAGATGGTTGGAGAGTTCAGGCCAATTTAACAAATGAAGGGAAGTACAATGGTGGGAGGAGAATTTGACTTTGGTTGCAAATTTGGACATTTTATTGCAACAGATTTCCAGTTTGGAGGAAAGAGAGGCTGATAAGTTTGTTAGAAGAGGAGTGCCATACAGTAGAGAGGGGAGTAGATAGGTAGTGGCTAGAGTTATTCTGGTGGAAGGAGTGAGAAAGTGGATGTTTCTGTATAGCAAACCAAGTTTTATATGGGTTTTCTTAATGTTTTGCTGGATGTGAGTAATGAATTTTAGGTGTTCATCAATGGTAACTCCAAGAAGTTTGGCGAAGGGAACAACCTCTATAGTAGAGTTGTTTTGGCTAATGATTTGGAATAAGTTTTTTTCAATAGGGGAAGCTTTAGAAGGAGAGAATAGAAGTATTTTGGATTTGTTGGCATTTAGTGAAAGGTGGTTTTGGAACATCCAATTTTCAGTGGTGGAGAAAGCAGTTTGTGTCACTGTTTGGAGCTGTGGAAGGTTAGAGGCGCAGCAGATTAAAGTAGAATTGTCTGCATATTGCACGATTTTGGTGTTGGGTAAGGCTTTGTGAAAGTTGTTAATAAAGATGTTGAATAGCATTGGACCAAGTATGGATCCTTGGGGTACCCCAGTGAGGGTAGGAAGGAAGATATAGGTGTTTTTTCCCCATTTTACAGCTTGAGACCTGTCTGACAGGTAGATGGAGAACCAAGATAAGGTATTGTGGGACAGATTAAGATTAGAAAGATGGTTTAGGAGGTGGGGATGGGAGATGGTATTGAAAGCTTTGGACAGATCCAGTAGAACAGTAGATACTATTTTTCCAGAGTAGCGGGCAAGGTTTACTGTGTGTAAGAAAGAGAAAAAGGGCAGTGGTGGTACTGTGGCCAAGTCGGAAGCCATGTTGGGTAGGAGTGATTAGTTGGTGGTTGGTTAGGAATGGCATAAGCTGAAGGTGGATGCATTTTTCTAGGCGTTTATAGACTGGGGAGAGGATAGCTATGGGGTGACAGTTTGAGATGTTACTGTTTTTGCCACCTTTACGGAGAGGTAGAATAAAGGTGGTACGCCATAATTTGGGCACATAAGATTCCAGTATGGACCTATTAATCAAGATGCTAATGGTGAGAGCGATGCCATTTGCAGCTATTTTTAGGAAGGAGGATGGGATATTGTCAGGGGCATTGGAGCATGGCTGTTATGAAAATTTGAAATGGCTGCTTGGATAACCTTAACAGTAGAATCAGAAGCTTCTTTCCCAAAAATGGTAGCTAAAAACTAGAACTTTTTCCACTGGAAATGAAAAAGTCTCAAGACCATTATCATAAGCTCAGATAGAAAATATCTTCCATTACTAAGGTAGAGATTCCTGGTGGATGGTTTATGGGATGCCAACAAAATGTTTCGTACAGGAGATGGAATGTCATTATGCCTGATGACTAATGGAATTGGAGAAACCAAGCAGTCAGCTTGACAGTTTGTAGACTGGGATGCACCAGTCTCTGGGGATGAGACAGAAGGTCTGGAACTGGGTCCAAAATCCATGGGTGTTGAAGTAGATGAGGCCATAGGAAAGGAAATCAAATTTGTCATGGCCAGTAAGGTGCAATGAGGATTACTTTGCTTCTCAACCAAGCTGCTTTCTTGTGGAAAAAGGGAATCAGAGGAAAACGAGGAAAGACATAAAAGAGACCTGGGAGCCAATCAAGGAGAAAAGTGTCTCTCGGGGACTTAACGTGAGGGGGTATTAGGGCAAATTAGCTTTTGCACTTGTTCAGGGGTGAAGCAAACAATTTTGCAGCAAGGCTGGCCCCAGCATAGAAAGATCTTCTTTGCCACTCTGGGATTTAGAGACCACTAGTGAGGCATGACATGCATCTGCTCAGTTTGTCTGCTATCATGTTTGAACTCTCCGGGATTTACATTGCTATCAGAATTTGGTTGAAAGTTATGGACCATCGCCACACTCGAAGGCTTGTCGACACAGCAGGTAGGACTCGGTTCCTCCTTGTTTGTTGATGTACCAGGCTACGGACATATTGTCTGATTGAACACCTATCAGCCTCTAAAGGGGACCAAGTGCCTTGGATTGGCTTCCTCAGATAAAGCCTTCCCCACCCCATCTGGGAAGCATCTGTGGTCGCTATGACCTCAGGTTGAGGAGAGACAAAGGGACAGCCCAGAAAAATCTCTTTGGACTGCATCCACCAGGACAGGTCATCTTTGCATCAGTGGTGATTCACAGGATGGGTTAGAATTGACCACTGGTTTGCAAGGAGTTTCATGTGAAATCTTGCTAGTACGACTTGAGTGATCACTGCTACCATGGAGCCCAGTGCTTGAAGTACTAGTATCTTGCTTGAGCGAGGAATACACTGAATCTGAGATTGTATTTTCTGCAACCTGTGGTGGGGTAGAGAGGCCACACAAGACAGAGTGTTGAGGCATATCTTGAGAAGGGATCAGTTGGGACTTCGCAAGACTGACCATGATGCCCAACTGCTGAGATAGTTTCAAAATGAAATCCGTTATTTGAAGAAGTAAATGCATGGTGGAAGTGGTGAAGAGCCAGTCATCTAGGTATGGAGACACTCAGAATCTGTGCAGCCTCAAGTGTGCTGTTACTGCTGCCATAAATTTTGTGAACACCCTGGGGCCTGTGGTAAGAAAAAAGGGCAACACCCTGAATTGGTAGTGGCTGGCTCCTAGCTGGAAGCAGAGACACTTTCTTGAGCCTTTGTCCATTTTTATGTGGTAATGTGTGTCTTGAAAGTCAACAGAGCACATCCAATAATTTTCCTCTAGAAAGGAAAGTATTGACTGAACCGTGACCATATGGAATTTTGACTGTTGGACAAATTTGTTTAGAATGCGGAGATCCAAAATTGGCCTCCAGTGCCCTATCTTCTTTGGCACTAATAAGAACCTTAAGTAAAATCTGGATCCTAATTGGTCTGGTGGGACTTTTTGCAGGACTCTTTTTTCTAGCAGATTTTGTATTTCTAATGCTGCTTGGTCCCTCTGACTGAGTGGAGGGTCAGGGAGTTTTGTATGGTTCCTTGGATTAAGGGTGAAGGGGATTAAATAACCTCTGGAAATAATCCTTACCACCCAGGCATCGGTAGTTATGCATTGCCAGGCTGTTGGCTGCAAGGAGAATCTTCCCCCAACTGTCATCAGAGGAAAGCAATCAGTCCTCCTTCAGGAGCGACGGTAGGGTTGGCCAGAAAAAAAAAGACTCCCTGAAACCCTGGTTCTGTGGAACACCCCTGCCTCTTTGATGGCTCTTCCATTGTAACTCCCCCCCCCCTCTGCCACAAGGGGAGTCTGTACCACGTGTGTCCTAGAAAGGCTTCTGGGACTTCTTGAACCACATTTTGCCAATCCTCTTATTCCATGAGTAGGATCGTCGAGGAGCAGAAAAACAGAGTCTTTCCATCTTTCTCACACCTGGATAGAGTTCCTTTAACTTTGAGGCCAAGCAATGAGGATCTGTCAAAGGGAGCATTGACGAAGGAAGATTTGAATGGTTCCACAAACTCACACAGGTGCCTCCAAGCATGTCATTGAATCGCAACACCTGAACCTGCTAACCCGGTCGTCTCTTCATCTGAATAGGCAATGAGCCTCATGGATGAGTTCAAGATAGACTACAGCGTAGCTAACTGGGAGGCCACTTTTTCCTCAACCCCCCTCAGCTACTGCTCTCACCAGGGTAGCTGACAGCTCCTTGACCAGATCCCTCTGAAGCCTAGTGAAGTGTGCCAAGAAAGACAAGGACCTTATGGAGAAGGTCAATAATGCATAGACCCACTTCCCAAACCTGTCCATCACTCTGGACTCTATGTTAGGGGGATGTACAGTAGAACTTTCCTCAGCCAGTTCTTTTTTAGTAGCGGCCTCTAGCACCATAGTATCAACTACTAAACCTTTTGCCCACCATGGATGATCCTCAGGAGTAGAAAGAATTTTATCAGGTCTCCGGAGGATAGGTTCTATAGGGTCAGGAGATTTCCAAGCCCGCTGAGCGATCAATTTAATTAAATTGTCAGTGGGCAGGGTCACCCAGGAGGTAGATGGGTGAGCTCCAAAGGCCTGCAAGTACATGAGTTCCTCAGAAGAAGGGTCTTTGGCCTTCCAATCACACCTCTGTTTTAGGATCACCAGAATGTCTCCAAAGGAGACATCTTCCAGGGGTGACAGAGGGGGCACCCTCCCCCTCATTGAAATCCATGTCCTCCATGACAGATTCTTCAGGAGAATCAAGGTGCTTCCTCTTACACAATTTCTTCTGAGGAGGCTCTTCAGTGGGAGTATCTGAAGAGGATTTGGAAGAGGGTAGACCTTTGGCAGGTAAGTCATGCAACCTTGGAGCTCGCTGTACTGGGGTGGAGGTCGGTGGTAGGTCCAGCAAAGCAGGGGTGAGACTCCGATAACACAGAAGCGGCCTGAGATGAGGCAGTGGCCAAAGCTCTTTCCATAGCTTGAAAGGCAGGTCCCTCTGAGGAGGAATGGGAGCCCAGAACTAAGACAGACAAATGTGAAACTGGGGTCACACCCAACCCCGAGAGACCCACCTGAAAAGCTGGAACCAAGGACGGGTCCTCTGTCGGTGCAGCCTGAAAAGATAAGGATGGCTCCAATGAAAAAGGAGTCGATTCAAACCCCTCAAGCCTGATGGAAAAGATCCGGTCCAGGGGAACCGACAGTCCTGAAGGCACCGAAGGAGTCAGAGTCGTACCCGGTACCGAAGACAAAAAGTTTGCCTGTGCCGAGTTCATTGGAATCTGTGTAGTTGGAGTTGACTGTACTAAAGCTTGCAAAGAGGTCAGAGGAAGACTATAAGAAGGGGTCATAGGAGAGAAATCCTCTGCACCAGGAAGGAGAGGTATGAGAAGATGGGAGAAGACCCCTAGCTGTCATAATCTGATCCACCACCTTCACTATATCAACTTCCGAAAGACTCCTGGTGGAGTGAATGGACAAGCCAGATGGGGACTCAGGTCTCTCTAAAAAGGGATTGGGGAGTTGCCCCAAAGAAGGGTCTTAAATCAAATATTCTGTCTTCAACAGTCTGCAGAGTCATAGGAGATATTGGTGCCAACCCGGCAGCAGTGGGAATTGGTGCCGCTGTTGGAACAGTAGCCAAAGTAGTAGTACTTGGTGTTGTAGCCTGTGTGGAAGTCATGGTCAGTGTGGATGGCACTGGTAAGGGGGTCAGTGTCAAAGACTCAATCCATTCTGAAAGCTTCAGAACCTTAGATTTCAGTTCTAAAAAGGAACCTGCAAAAGAGTGCTTATACTTCTTTTGTGTTGGTGCCGAAGTAGATGTCAGCACTGAACGAGAAGTTTTAATATCAGAGCCTGGAGGAGACTGGTTGGCCTTGGACAAGGCATCTTTGAAAGGGGCTTTAAGAAGCCCTTTGAGGATGACCTTGTTTCTACACTCTACTAGGGCTCTATGACTGAAACCGTGGCAGCTAGAGCACTCGACATTCAAATGGGATGCATCCAAACAGTACACGCAGCATTCATGTTCATCAGAGTTTGGCAATTTCCTGCCACACTCTTTACATTGCTTAAAACCAGTTGTAGTAACTTTAAATGCATCCACTATCACCAAAAAATACAAAGAAGAGGCAGCAAAGAAGAAAGAAGCAAAAACCACTCACACCACAAGGGAAAACACTACCAGCAATGGTAGAAAGACTACCTAACGGTAAGAGGGACAGAGGGGAAGGGACCTACCAATGATGGTAGTTAGCAATACCAACAGTAAAAAGGAAAGGGAAACAAACTCACTGCTAGAGGGGTAGACTAAAGTAAGAAAAATCTACAGCACTATAAGGTAGAAAAGGCTAATCATTGGCAGTGGAGTTTTATGGTGTTGAGTTGCCAGCCTGGCACCCAACCTTCCACAGAAGGCACAATCAGTCAAATTACAATAAAAAATAAAAATTTTACTTAGCTATGAGAGAGGAGTCAGCTGACGCATCTAGCTGTAAGAGTGACAAGATCTGAGGTAATGTGGAGAAGGGCATTGTGGGTAGACTATTAGCTTGATAGTTTTTTGGCTGATGCAAGCTATACAATAGCTGGATTGGTTTCGAGGATCGGAACTGTAACCCAGAGGTCAATAAATGATGAAGACTAACAACATCAGATCTAAAGTTATGTACTCTGCATAACTCTGATTCTATGTTGTCTATGTTCATCCTTTCTCAACTGATGGGTCTCGGATCTGACATCAGAGCCATCCTTGACCACTTTGATAGACTTTAGGCTCCATAGCTCAACCTTCTTCCCTTACCCACAATCCGCTTCATCACAGTTACCTCACATCAAGTTTATCATATTCTGGTTAGCTGAATGGAGGTATTACCAACAATAACCATCCTCAGAGGTAGATAAAGTATAACCCAAAGACAGAAAGAAGGAAGAAGGAGAAGGAGTAGAAGAAGAAGCCCTGGAGCTCACTAAGACTGACAAGGGAAAAACCCTTCAGGACATACTAGGAGACTATCAAAAAAGAAGCGGGTTGGAGGGTGGGAAGTTGAGGAAGGATGAAAACAGACAACACAGATGCAGAATTATGGTGAGTACATAACTTTGACATCTGATATTGCTTTTTTATCCATTCATCAACTGACAGGACAAAGTCCCTGCTAGAGAAACCCGGGGAGGTCCCCAAGGAAGGATATTCCAGAGTACAGCAGAGCAAAATGCTGCCCTGATTTGTAATGAGGTATAAAGATGTGAACATTGGATCATGTAGCAGCTGCATAAATGTCATCTATAGAAGCTGCAGACCAAAAGGCAGATGATGTAGTCATAGATCTGGTGGAGTGTGCCTTAGATGATTTGGGCAATGATAATCCCTTACTTATAGATAAGAATGATGCCATCATTGAGCCATCTAGCCAAGATTAGTTTTGATACACATATACTCTATAAAGGCTAAAACAGCCGAGGTGCTAGAGAAGTTAATTATTGTGTTTTTGTACTACAAGTCTTGTATTTGTGCTTTTCTGTGCTTGGATATCAATTTTTTCAAGTGGAGCTGTAACTGCTTTGGACATTTGTGACTTTTTATTAAAACAACTTAGATTCTGCTGGCGAATATTTTTGATACTAATTTGCCAAACTTAGCCTTGGAAATGGAAACAAACAG
This sequence comes from Protopterus annectens, assembly GCF_019279795.1. Taxonomy (NCBI): domain Eukaryota; kingdom Metazoa; phylum Chordata; order Ceratodontiformes; family Protopteridae; genus Protopterus; species Protopterus annectens. The sequence continues at coordinate 1,487,415,184 of NC_056729.1, read as the reverse complement.
TTGTTCCAATTTTTGTGAATCTTTAGTTCTGTGAATATAGAATCTAAGTTGTCTATGAACAGCCAACAACTGAAGCATGTACTCTCCCTTGTTGGAAAATTTTGAAAAGACTGGTAGATTAATTGACTGGTTAAGCTGCGTCTCTGACATCATTTTAGGCAGGAATAAAGTGTTAGTCTGAAAGGATACACATGCCTTATGAAAAATCAAGTCAAGTGGCTGGGAAGAAAGCACCTGGAGCTCTGATACCCATATAGCTGATGTCATGGTGATCAGGAAAAGAGTTTTCCATGACAAAAACTTTAATTGTGCCATGGCTGAAGACACAAAGGGATGGCTCGTGTCAAAGCATGAAGGATAAGTGTTAGTTCCCATGAAGGAATGGGGTCCTTAATAAGGGCCAAAGTAGAACAGTATCCTTAAGAAAAGCCTTACACAATGTCAAGGAGGCTATAGAGAGAGGTGTTTTTTGCCCAGGTGACAATCTGAAATGGCAGCAAGTTGTACTTTGAATGTCGAATAACTAGATCCATTATTGAAAATGAAAATGAGAAACTCAAGAACAGCTAGAAGGGGTACTGAAAAGGGATCTAACTCCCCCTGAAGGGCCCAAACAGAAAATCTTTTCCGCTTGATCTTATAATTTTTCCTGGTAGGATGACATAAGAATGTGGCAAACTAAGGAAGAAAGCCTGGAGTTTCTAGCCATCACTGGAAGTGAAGAAGCCATGCAGTCAATTTGAGGGACTGGATGTCCAGGTGAGGCAACCTGGATGGCAAGATAGAAGGTCATGAAAAGGATCCAGCATCCAGGGAGAGTGAACTAGATGACACCACAAGAAGGGGAACCACATTTGGTGAGGCCAGAATGGAGTAAAGAGATTACTTTGCTCTTTGGCTGCAATGCTTTCTGGAGAAGCTTGAGAATGAGTGGAACGGGGGGAAAGGTGTACAGAAGATCGGGGGGCCAATCGTGAATCAGATAGTTTCTTGGTGACTTCCCCTCTGGGAGGGATCAGGACAAAGTACCTGCTGCAACTGAAATTGAGGGAAGAAGCACAGAGTTCACAACATTGTTGGCCCCACTGACAAAATTTCATTTCTGACACAGACTGAGAGACCGCATGCGAGTGTGCAAAATGGACCTGCTCAGTTTTTCTACTGGCACATTAGTTTTCCCTGGAATATGCACTGCCAGCAGAATGCATCCAGAAGAGATTGCCCATTGCCACACTCTCACCACCTCTCGAGATATGGGATAGGAATGGACTCCCCCTTGTTTGTTGAATTAACAGACTACCGACATGTTGTCTGCTGAATAGCAATCATCCCTAGAGGGAGAACATCTTGAAAAGCCTGCAACACCAGCAGGACTGCTCTCATTTCTATTACATCGATGTGAAGACTGGCCTCTAACTGGGGCCACATGCCTTGGACTGCCCTTCCTCATTAATGCCACCCCACCCTAGTTGGGAGGCATCCATTATCACTGTGGCTTTGATCAAAGGAAGTATAAAAGGGCAGCCCAGAGAAACTTTGCCTGCATGAATCCACCAAGCTATGTGCTGCTTGCAAACAACTAATATGAATGGGTGCTGTCAGAGGATGGTTCCCTATTGACAACTATGCTGCCACAGTCTATTGTAAAACCCTCATGTGAAAATGTGCTAAGGGTACAACACTACTGAAGCTGCCATCGATCCCAGAACCTGTAACACTAGTCTGGCTGGAAGGGAATGAAGTGAAAGGATGTGTAAGGATTGATTTTGTAGAGTGACTAGTATAGTCTGTGGCAAGCTTGTGACCTGTGCTGCTGTATCTAGATGGACACAAATGAACTCCACCGTCTGAGTAGGAAAGAGTTGAGACTCGTTGTAGTTTATTGTAATGCCTAGTCGAAGGCACAGATGGAGCAAGTGGTCCCTGGTTTGGATAAGTAGAGGCTTGGTGGAAGCAGAAAGGGCCAGATGTTTAGATATGGAAAAACCTGGAATGCATGCAGTCTCAGGTGAGTCACACCCATTGCCATGCACTTAGTGAGCACACTGGGGGCTGTGGTGAGACTTAAGAGCAGGGCACTGAATTGATAGTGACTGGCTGCCAGCTGGAAGTAGATATCTCCTGCAGTGCCTGTGTATCTTGATATGGTAGCATGCATCCTGGAGATTTATGGAGCACATCCAATCATCCTTCTGCAACAGTGGCAGGATGGGCTTAACCTTGACCATCTGTATTTTTGAGTGTTTACAAACTGATTCAGATTGCCTGAACGAAAACTCGTCTTACTTCCCCTGTCTTCTTTGGCACTAAAAAGAATCTTGAGTAGGTTCTGCATCCCTGTTGGTCTGAGGGGACCAGCAGGATGATTCTTTCTCATCGGCTTTTCTAATTCTATGGCTGCTTTTTTCATCTGACTGGGTGGAATGTTGGGAATTCTTCTGTTGTATTTTGTGTAGGGGGGGTAGAAGGGAAAATGGTAGGTAATAACCTCTAGATATTACACTCTCCACCTAGGTGTCTTTGGTAATGGATATACAGGCTTCTAGGGGTAGAGATAAGTGCCCCCTGGCTGCCACCAAAGTGCAACGTAAAATAATGCTGTATAAGAGCCAAAAGAAACAAGCAACAGTTGAGCAAAAGTCACCTTTATCAAACAACAATGCTTTCAGGTATAAAACCCTTTCTCAATGATTAACAAAAGGCACATTAAAACACCTGTTTTAAATACAAGCCAAAAACCATCACATGACCCGCAGCCAAAGTCACATGACAAATCAAACATTATAAAATTTGCAACATGTAATTATGTAAAATGTTATATAAAAATTTGTTAGACAAACACATAAAAATAAATCCCTACTTAGCAAACATAATTCATCATTTAACATTTCATAAAAAGCTTAATAAAAATCTAATTATTTTAATTTAGAATGTTGTATCCTAACAAGTATTGGCTTTAAAGAAACACTTGCAATCAAACCAGGGGTTGTATCAGCAGATAGCCTCACAATCCACTCATATTCTCTTACTTCAAGCAGGTTACAGATATCCCCCCCCCCCAACAGACACACTGACATTGTCAATAACCCTGAACTTAAACATATGGGTATTTCCATAACACTTGATGTGTTTTGATAATGCATTAGTCTCACAGCCCCTCCTTATGTCGGATTTGTGTTCTATAATACGCTCTTTAAGCTTCCTTGTTGTCTTGCCGACATAAAAGGAGGGGCAGGTCTCACATGTTGCTAAATAGACGACATTAGTTGTTACACAAGTAGCAAAGCAATGAAAAATAAACATTTTCTTAGAAACGGGATGTATAAAACTGATACCACTGAAAGAATCACTGCTATTATAATTCAAAATATCACTACAACAGCTACAATTATGACAACAAAAAGTACCTTTCCTTAAAAGACCAAAATGATTGGTCAATGCACCATCAAAATCTTTATAACCCAACATATTCTTCACGGTCTTTATGTTCCTATATGTAAAGCGTGGTTTTTTCACCTACAATCAATTTAATATCATCCTGTGCCATAAGTACCCTCCAGTACTTCTTCACTATATTCTTAATAGTATATGTCATGGTACTATATGAGATGGTAAATCTCAGACCTACCTCATGTAATGAAGAGTTGAACGTATCACCCCTAATTTCTGGTATCTTTAAAAAAATTGGTTCATACAACAAATTTCTATTAGATATAACATGTTCTCTAACTTCAGATAATAGGGTTGGGGAGTAGCCACTATCACTAAATTCATGACAAGTCTCCTCCATTTGTCTCAAAAACAAGGCGTTGTCAGTATTTAATCTACTAACCCTAGCTAGCTGTGCTTTAACAATGCCTCTGAAAACATGAGGTGCATGCATACTAGAGGCATGAAGATATCTTCCAGAGGATACCTCCTTCTTATGTATAGATGTATTAATAATGTTTCCCTGCTTAGTTAGATTAATATCCAAGAAATTTATGGATCTATCAGAAAATTCAATTTTAAATCTCAGGAAACTAGTTGTATTATTAAGAAACTTAACATAATCCAAGAGCTCACTTATTGATCCCTTCTATAAAAAGAAACAGTCATCCACAAATCTCTGGTAGAAAGTGAGGTTATCATTCACAAATGTGTCACCATCATTAATATATAATTTCTCCCATTGATAAAGGACCAAATTGGCATATGTATTTGCTACAGGTGTACCCATGGCCACACCTGTTAGCTGCAAATAATACTCCTTATCAAACAAAAATACATTATTTTTTAGTACTAAATCAAACAACGTACAAAGATTTTCAATATGCCTGGCTGTAAACGAAGAACTTTGCACTAAAAATTCACATATAGAATCTAGCCCATAGTCGTTCGGAAAGACAGTAAATAATGATGTAATATCCATCGTAACCATGTACATACCATCACAAGTTATGCCTATCCCATTCATACTCAGATACCAACGCTTCAGTTTTACTAAAAAATCTGTGATATCCTTGAGTATTGTATTACACTGACCTAATAATGGTTGTAACTGCCTCTGCAGGTATAGTGAAATGGGCTCAGTTGCCCAACCATTGCCCAAGATAATTGGTCTCATTGGTGGATTGTCCCGAGACTTATGCAATTTAGGAATGCCATAAAGCTGTGGTATGACAGGGCAGGAGACCGTAAAAAAATGAAACAAATCCTCCAAAGTGCAGCAGTCAAGATTACCCTTCAGGGTCACTGAAAGGGCTTCTCACAGAATGGACCTCTGAAACCCAGATGCTGCAGGCCACCTCGGCCATGGGGATGGTGCCTTGTATTAACGTTCCCCTTCTGCCAGGAGGGGATTTTTCTCCACAAGTGTCCTGGGAAGAACCTTGCATAACCACATCTTTTTGACACTCCTCTGGTTCCAGGAGAAGGCCTTTGAGGAGTAAAACAAATAAGGATTCCCAAGACAGATGATGTCTTCCCATCTTGTTCACTCCTAGAGAATGTCTCTTTCACCTTGGATCCAAACAAGGAGGATCCATCAAAGAGGGCACTGATAAATGAAGACTTGAGGTGCTCTGCAAAAATCACAAAGGTGCATCCACGCGTGCCTTCTAATGGCTATTCCTGAACCTACAGCTCTGGATGCTCACTCTGAAGTGTGAGAAATCAATTTCATGGAAGCATTAGATAGGGACTGGAGGGTGGCCAGTTGTGAAGATACTGTTTTCTTGTCCTCTGCAGACACGGACCTCAAGAGGGTATTTTGTTAGATCAATTCCCTCTGAAATCCCATAACCTGTTGGGTAATTCAGTGACCTGAGGGGAAGGACCATGAACTGTAGACATGCTACTCAAATATGTCATGTTAGGGGGAGGGACAGAAAAACTCTGTTCTGCGAGCTCTTTCTTGGTGGCTGCTGCAACCACCATATCATCCACTGGGGGACCCTTATTCCAATGAGTCCTATCCTTGACTGCAACAAGATATCTGTCTGGGAGTTTGAAGATAGGCTCTCTGACATCCGAATCCTTACAAGCCCAGTGGGAGAGAAGATCTACCATACCATCAGCTGGGGGACTACCCAAGTTATAGCTCAGCCAACTCCAAAAGCCTCAAGGAACACTGACTCCTCTTGAGAAGGGGGAATGAAAGACCAACCACCTTTCTTTCTCAAACGTTTGAGTATTTCACTGAAGGAGATGTTCTCAAGGGGTGGCCTGGGGAACCCTTCCCCTTCATCAAAGTCAGTGTCCTTGTTAAAGACTCTTACGGAGAGTCTAAGTGTCTCCTCTTACATGTCTGCTTCTGAGAAGGCTCTTCAATGAGAGGCTCTGGAGAGGACTAGGAAGTGCCAGGAGAGTCCTAAATGAGGATACCTCTAGGCTTGACTGGAACAGATGTCCTGATGAGACAGGATGAAAACACTCAGCATCCACAGTAGATACTTGATGATGGAGTGGACTCAAGGGGGGCAAGGATGCCTCTTTCAGTTAGGTGGAGAAGGTACTCTCCACTACATCAAAGGCTGAAGCCATGGGAGAACCAAGTCTGGAGTGCACAAGATCTGAGGAAGCAAGTGCTGGACGAAACCCAATCCCCCAGGCTGTCAAGTGCCAAGGCTCAGAGAGGAAGGGATGGCTCTGAGAAAACTGGAGTCAAACTCAACACCCTCCCAATTTGATGCTGACATTATGGCTCTGATACCCTTCCAAATCTGACAAAGTAGGAGCCATCTGGATCAGAGATGGTGTCGGTGTGGTAGAAGACCAGGCCTTTGGACCCAACACAGACAAACACAGAAGCCTCAGGTCTGAAATCTCCAAAATCACAAGATGGATTGGAGTAGAAGTCAAAGGCTGGGGTTGTACAGTAGGCAGGCTCACAGATCCAATGGGAAATAGAGCCAGAATAACACCCAACTGAATCTGGGTTCTGAGAAACTTTCTCATCATCCTATCTACATCCACTTCTGTTAGGCTCCTAGGGACTTTGAGGAGTGTCCTGCAGAAAAGGGTAGTGCATCCTCAAACTCACTGGCTCTGGCAAAAACTTGGATGAGATGACATAGACTTTGCTCAAGTCAGATCTGAAGGCATAGTCAGATCCAAGAATTTAAATTTTTGTTGGGGTCAGACCAGAAGTAATTGACGGATTCACAGTTTTAGAGATTTTTTTTGACTGAAGCTGAGACCAAAGAAGTTAAAGGACAGTGATCACAGGAATCATTCCTCAATCCCTTGCTATTTTGTCCACTGCCTCTCCTGAAGAATTTTAGAAGATGATGGAGCTCCAGAGGCAGAAGATGAAGGAAGAAGACTAGAATCAATTTGTTCTTTCTTTCCACCAGAGCCCTATGGTTAAAACTAGCACAAATGTCAGCTCAATATTCAAATATCCTAGTCCCAGGCAATAAACACACTCAGAATGGTTATCAGAATAGAAAATGTTCTGACTGCTTCCTACATCCATTTGGCTTATACGACATAGCTATTTAGGCAACAACAAGTTGAATACTGAAAACAATCAGCTAAGAAAATACACCAGCAATTGTAAAAGTAATACCCAAAGGTAAACATGTAAATAAGTGACTAATACCAACAATGGTATGCCGAGAGGTACCAACACCAGGTTGCATATAAAAGGAAGCAAGGGCTCAAGGTCCAATGTTACACTGACAAGAGGAGGAACTACAAGTTCAAAGAAAAAGGAATAAAGATAAAACTCTCTTTTTTATTTGAGAGAAAGAAATAGTGAAAAAAAGTGAAAAAACATCAACATAACAAAGTACTTATCCAATACAACTTGCTCAAGCTAACAGTGATCACGTCCAAAATATGACGTGGCAAACAAAATCTGAAGTAACTGAGGAGAAGAAGGGGATTATGGGTAAGGGAGGAGCTTGAGCTATGGAGCCAAAAATCTGCTGAAATGGCCAAGGATGTATCCAATATTGGATCCGAAACTCATCAGTTGTGGAACGGATGAAATAGACATCAGATCATAAGAAAGGTTTCCTTCATGTTATCACAAATAATTACAATTAATGACAGCACAGCGTTTTCCACCCATCCTTCCTGAAAGTACTTCTCATCATACAATCTGTGTAGTGTGTATCATACTCCCCATTCCAAAGATTCTGTTCAGACTGTATTACAGCAATGCATGTTCTTCATATTGATCACTACTGCAGTAACCTTAGCTGTATGGGTCATAGCCTGCCAAGGATATTACAGACAGATATCTTCCAAAGCTTCAAGGCATCTTCCACCTGCCCAAACTGTCAAGCAGTTTGAGCTGAGCTGACTAAAAAACAAATACGGGTGCAAAGCCCTTCAAAACTTTATTGTTGCTAAGCAGTATGCTACTCTAAGACTTTTGAGGATCAATACTCTGTGCTTTCCTTAGCTGGGCAGATAAGTTCCCTTTGGGAATAAAAGAAAAAAAAACTTCCATTTTTCTTATTTTTTTTAATAATCTTTTATTACGTTCCACTTCAAGAAAGTTATTTTAAAGCTAGGAGTGTTATGTTTTAATGGATTGTTTCGAGATCGTAACATACTTTTAAACATTGTTTCTCTCAGTTTAAAAGTAGAGTTATCCAACTGATAAACTACACTGATAAACGATTTTCTGTGGAGAAATTGTGTTTATTTTAAGGTTGTGAGGCTGCCACACTGTTTGAAAGTGCTTTTTCGTGTTTTTTCTTAGGTTCATAGGTAGATACTAGGCTATCTGCCCTAGGGCATTTATAAGCCTAGCCAGAGTGTATTTGGCTTCCGCCTCCCTATTAGATTAGCCTACTGTGCCTCTGTAAAGTAGGTCACAGAAGGTACCCTTTTAAGATTAGTTTACTATGCCTCTGTCTAGCAGGGATACAGGAGAGATCCCAGGGGTGAATTTGCAATTTCCCATCCACGCATCCAAATTTCACTTGAAGTGGGTCAGCGAGGGGCTATGTCTAGCATGAATTGGGATTCTATTCCAGAGTGAGGGGAGCCTCTGGGAAATGAATCTGTCCCTCCAGCATGTCCTATTTATTTTTGTGCTGAGGTTTAGGTCCCTGGAGTGTGTAGCTCTAAGGGACTTGGATTTTTTGAGGTGGAGCATGTCCATTAATTCTGGGTTTGACATGACTTTGTATGTCAGGCATAGATTGCCTCTGAGTAGGTGGTAAGCAACTGAGTAGAGATGGAGTTTCTTTAGTCGAGCTGCATAGGACATCTGTTTGTAGTCCATGATCCTCTTGGTGAGGTACTTTTGGGGTCTCTCCAGTTGCTGCAGGTGTCGGGTAAGGTACATCCCAAAAGGGGCACTGTATTCAATTATGGGCCTGATGAGTGACTAGAGGGGCACAATGACGTCTCTTGATCTAGATGCGAACCCTTTCGTGATAAGGTGGGCTATATAGAAGGTCTTTCTAACCACTTTGGCAACATGATTATCAAAGGAGAGATTACTATCTACGTTGCTCCCCAAATCTCTAATTACTTCTTCCATACTTAATGGATTACCACCTATGTGGTAATTTGTGGGCACCTTGTTTTTCCCAAAGGGGATGACTATGCACTTTTTAGCATTTAGCTTGAGGCCGTGGCTCTGGCACCAAGCATCCGTCTCTGTGAGACCCTTTTGGAGGATGCTTGTGTCAGCTGGAGATTCGATTATGGCCCCCAGTTTGCAGTCATCTGCAAACGTTGTCAGCCATAATCCCCCTGTGTTAGCCTGAACCTCAGAGAAGTATATACCAAACAAGAGAGGTCCCAGAACTGAGCCCTGTGGGACGCCACTTGTAACTGGTTTGGATTCAGACATGGCACCTGCGATTCTGACCATGTGGGTTCTATCTCTGAGCCAGTTTGCAACCCATCTTGTGATATAGGGGTCGATATTTAAGCTGGTAAGTTTATTTATGATGCCCGAGTGGGGTACTGGGTCGAAGGCTTTTGTGAGGTCAAGGTAGGCTGTGTGGACTACCTTGTCCTTATCTATGGCTTTGGTAACCATTTCAAAGAAAGAACACCAACGGACTGAGGCAAGCACCAATAAGTTCTCAAAATCCCTTGTAGTGTAACAGTCAAAAAACAGGCTGATGTAAAAACAAGCACAAAGGCAATGGCAATTGCAGATAACTAAATATAAACGCTTTATTTGTAGATCTGTTTTCGTCGCCAACTTCATCAGAATAAACACAGAACATCCAGTTCCATTACTTTATATACTGATCATAGTTAGTGTTAATTGAATAATCACACCAATCTAACAATTTAAAACCAACAATAAAAACTCATTTTAAAAAACACAATAAAATAGCAAGCAAAATTCACTTTAAGGTTTTTTTCTGCTGCATAAAACAAATTATAAAATGAGTTTTCATTGTTGGTTTTAAATTGTTAGAGTGGTGTGATTATTCAATTAACACTAACTATGATCAGTATATAAAGTAATGGAACTGGATGTTCTGTGTTTATTCTGATGAAGTTGGCGACGAAAACGGATCTACAAATAAAGCGTTTATATTTAGTTATCTGCAATTGCCATTGCCTTTGTGCTTGTTTTTACATCAGCCTGTTTTTTGACTGTTACACTACAAGGGATTTTGAGAACTTATTGGTGCTTGCCTCGGTCCGTTGGTGCTCTTTATTTGGTTTACTTGTTTCGTTGGACACCTTCCTGTGTCGGTTTATTAGTTTTCGAAAGGATGGATCTCTTGGGCAACTCCGGTTCCAATTCAGGAAATACACAACGTAGCTCCGAGTTGGGAGAACTGCGCAAACTTGTGGGGCAGCTTACACAGCTCATTGGCCTTCTGACTCCCTTGACCCAATCGGTTTCCACGCTGGTGACGTCGCTACCTCCGAGGGACAACCAGGAAGCGGAGTGCAGAGCGAGGGGTGAAATGGAGCGTACTGCTCGCAAACATACAATGGAGACTAATGATGAAACACAGAACAGCCTTAATGACACACCAAGGCTGTTTGATAGGGTTTTGCACAAAGGAAATTCGCCTGTTCCAAACGAAAATGGAAGCAATTCTCGATTTCAGCGAGCCAGAAGTAATGGCAATGCCTTAGAAGGTACACAGAAACTTTTTGCTGACATTTTCACTGCTAAATATGACTTTAAAAAGGAAACAACTTCTTTATTTAACAATGGGACATATAAGACAAGACTAGAGGATTTTGAATATTTTTTATACAAATTGAAAATGTTACAAATGGACAATTGTTACTTAAAACACTGTCTGTCTTTAAATATTATACCTAAGGGACTTAGAATTTGTAAGTACCCTAATAATGTAGTGGAAGGAAATGACTTTCACAATGATTTGATACTGGCTTTTGAAAAATGTGGGGTGGAGGTTATGAGGGCTATCATTAAAAACAATGACTGTGAAATTGAAAAACTTAGTTCAAGAATAGAACAGTTAAATCACAGCCTTACCTCTGACTTTATATACACTATTGAAGAGGAGAAACTTAAATATTTCAAAGTACTGAAAGACACTGAAGCCAAGTGTTTTGAAGTACAAAACAGGAAATATAATAAAATAGATAGAGATCTTAAAGAATACAAAAATAGAACCCATTACCCAAAGCCAAAAGCTACAGGTAGGAATTTTAATTGGTTCCAAACAGGAATTCAAGAGAATGATGAGGTGTTTTTGGGTAACGATAACTATGAAAATTAATTTCCCCCTTTAAGGAGATCAGAAAGACTTAGGTCCAAATATAACACTGACCCTAACCCAAAAAACTACCAGGGTTACCAGAGGAGACCTCAAGTGAGGAATCCAGTAAAATGGAACTGACAAATCAGATAAAGAATGTTGGGTCTATTTGGACCCGGGGTGACTTTTCAATTTACAATTATTCTCCTTCTTTTATTCTTACTGACGTTACATTTGATTTGTTTTCCAAAGGTTTTGGTTTTATACCTACTAGTAAGACTAACATTTTTAATTTACTTATAGATCTGAAACTGTTTATCAGAAAGAAGAATTTGGAACTGATTTTTAAAAATACTAACGCTTCCATTTCCACTAATGCTTTGAGGAGAAAAAGTACATTCAACCCCCCATTTCACCCTCAACTTAGAAACTTGGAGAATGTCCTAGAACACAATTTTAGGAAAACTCTCACAAACAATTTTGTGAACTATAGCCTTACAATAGAAGAGAAAAATTTGTTGGATACTATTGGTAAGGATAAGACTCTTCGGGTAATGAAACCCGATAAGGGGGGGGGGGGTTGTAATTATGGACCAGATATTATATGAAGCTAAGATGTTAGAAATATTAAATAATTCCGATAAATATACTAGAGTGTCTCTCAATGAGATTAATATAGCCTATAGGAAGATCTACCTATTATTGAATGATTTACTACTGGATGGTCTCATAGATACAGCAACTTACAAATATTTATATGTAGACAAGCCAAGGGTGCCTGTGATTTTTGGTATTCCAAGAATTCACAAAAACACCAGAGACCCACCACTGAGAGCAATAGTTTCTGCAGAGGGTTCAGTCACAGCACCCTTGGCTAAATATGTGGATGTGAAAATAAAGCCTATTGTTACCACTAACAATAATATCCTGAAAGATTCATGGGATTTACTTGGTAAACTAGAACACTCATTGTGTTCAGAAGGATTGTCCTTCGGAACAATGGATGTAGTGGACCTCTTCACCAGTATACCTCATGATACTGGTTTGAATTGGTTCGAAAAAATGTTAATTGAATACAAAGGGCTTACTAATGATGAGTTTAGAACAATACTGGTATTAATGGAAGTAATTCTAAAATACAATTATATTTATTTTGCTGGTGAATATTACCAACAGGTAAGGGGTGTAGCGATGGGGGCGCATTGTGCCCCCACCTACGCAAACATTATCATGGCATACTGGGAAAATAAGTTTTTATTGAATTCCCCATGTAAGAACAATTGGGTTCTTTATGGTCGTTTCCTCAACGACCTTTGTTTCCTCTGGATAGGAGATGCCATTACATTCTGTGACATGGTAGAATATCTTAATGAAACAACAACGTTTTTGAAATTTACGTATAGGTTTGACACTGATTCACTGAACTACTTGGATATTACTGTAAAGAAAAAGGACAATCATTTTGTTTCAAAGGTATACAGGAAAGATACCTTTTCAAACTCGTATCTTCATTATAGTAACTCACATCCCCTCTCACAAAAAAAGAGGGGTCCTTAAGGGGCAATTTGTGAGAATCTCAAGAATGTGTTCAGAAGACAGTGGTTTTATGGAAGAATGTGAGTGGTTAAGGGTTCAATTTCGTAACAGAGGGTATCCTGAAGACCTAATAGAGGAAATTTCCAAAGAAGTGTCTTTGGCTAGAAATTCCAGGTTTGTCCCCATACTAGGTTGTAATAGTGAGATAATTCATTCTCATAAGGAACAGACGATAGAAAACTACAGTAACAGTGTGATAACTACTTTTGATGGACAATCTAGGTTTGTCAGAAAAATTATAGAGAAAGAATGGTCCAATTTCTCTAAAATATCTGACTTAACTAATATTTTTTCTGACACTTTGAAGTTTGTATATAAAAAAGGTAGAACAATAAAAAATCATCTTGAGACAGGGCATATGGACCCGAAATTTATCAGGTCAGACAATAAAAATCAAAGTAAAAAAGGTTTATTTAAATGTGGGGTGTGCAAATATTGCAAATACTTACTAGTAGGGGAGAGTTATTTTTTGAAGCATAGGAATAGAAGACTGTGCTTAAACTCATTTGTTAATTGTAATACCTGTGGTATTATTTATTTAGCGGTATGTATGTTCTGTGGTTCATTTTACATAGGCAAGAGTGAAAGAAAACTGAAACAATGCATTTATGAACATCTGTATGAGATTAGAACAACCAAAGAAAGTAATGCATTGTACAAACACTCTTACCTTTGTACAAAATCAAACTTTCAATTTTTTGTACTTGAAGTGGTCAATACTGATGCCAGAGGTGGTATGTGGGAGACCAGGGTAGAGTTCAGGGAACTTTATTGGCAGGTTGTATTGGACTCAAATAGGTTACCTGGTCTCAATGAAATAGTTTCCCTGGCACCTGTATTGAAAATGAGAGCAGCTAAACTTTAAAATATAAACAGCAAAATTATAGAATACAGGATCTAGAAGTACATTATAGATCTGTATAATTCGTTTTATGCAGCAGAAAAAAACCTTAAAGTGAATTTTGCTTGCTATTTTATTGTGTTTTTTAAAATGAGTTTTTTAAAATTAGTTTTTATTGTTGGTTTTAAATTGTTAGATTGGTGTGATTATTCAATTAACACTAACTATGATCAGTATATAAAGTAATGGAACTGGATGTTCTGTGTTTATTCTGATGAAGTTGGCGACGAAAACAGATCTACAAATAAAGCGTTTATATTTAGTTATCTGCAATTGCCATTGCCTTTGTGCTTGTTTTTACATCAGCCTGTTTTTTGACTGTTACACTACAAGGGATTTTGAGAACTTATTGGTGCTTGCCTCGGTCCGCTGGTGTTCTTTATTTGGTTTACTTGTTTCGTTGGACACCTTCCTGTGTCGATTTATTAACCATTTCAAAGAAATCAACTAGGTTTAAGAGGCAAGATCTGCCCTTAACAAAGCTGAATTGGGTAGGGTCCAGTGTCTGGAGGCTCCCAATGTCTTTGTTTATGAGTTCCATGATAATATGCTCCATAGCTTCACAGACCAGACTAGTCAGGCTTATGGGGCGATAGTTTCTGGGGTCCGTTGTGGCACCACCTTTGTGGAGTGGGACCACTGTAGCTGTACGCCATTCTTTGGGTACATATCCTGTAGTAAGGCTAAGTTTGAACAGTGAGCTCGTGTAAGACACAGCCTGGGACACCATCCAGTCCCATAGATGATGTGTTTTTTGCTTTGGAGAGGGCAGCTTTCACCTGTGCATCTGTGATGTCAGGGAGGTTACATTCAGTTTGGATAGGCGTTTGCTCCTTTGGGGGGGAAGGGAGGGAGAAGTTTGCGCTGAATCTGTCTGCCAGGATGTTGGCTATGTCTGTAGGTTCGGTATATTTTGTACCGTTATGCAACAATTCAGAGCATATCTGGGAGCTTCCGCCCATGTTCCTGACATAACTAAAGAAGGCCTTGTGATTATCTTTAGTGTCTAGGGCAATTTTTCTTTCGAAACTGGCCTTTGATGATTTTATGAGGGATCGAAGTTTCTTGCTAATACTGATCAGAGATGCCTTCCCTTTTTGGGATTTTGCTCTGTCATGTATTAGCTCCCTCCTTCTGTTGCATAGCTTACTTATGGCCGGGGTCCACCAGACCGGTCTCCGGTTTTTGGAGGAGTGAGTCTTGGTTTTATTTGGGATAGCACGATCCATGCATTCCTGCAGGTGCTCATAGAATGCATTTGTAAAGGATTCTGTGGATTGGGCTGTATTATCCTCTGGCCCAGGGGCTTTGAAGGATTCCACCTCAGTCTTAAGAAGTGCAAAGTTGGCTTTTGAGAAATTCTTTAGAGTGATTTCCTTGGCTGGGGGTGGGGACGGGATATGGATGTCCAGGGAAATTTGTTTATGGTCTGATCTTACCAATGAGGTGTTTACCTCTGGTGTGGAACATGAGTCCCCATGTTGGTGATGACCAGGTCCAATATGTTGTTCCCTCTTGTGAGAGTGGTGACCAGTTGTTCCATTGCGTTAGAGTTTATAAATTCAAGGAACCATTGGGCGAGGGTGTTTGGGCTTGAGTAGTTTTCCCGGTCAATGTTTGGGTAGTTGAAGTCACCCAATAACATAGTGTTTGGAGAGACCTTCATATTCTCCAGTGTTCTCAGGAATGCCAAGTGGTGTTCCTGTAATAGGGAGGGTGTTTTGTAGCAGGCTACAAACTGAAAGGCAGTTTTGCCCGCTGTTAGTTGCACATGGATGGTTTCCGATGCTTCATGCAGTGCCACTAACCTGGAGGTGTAGGTATCTTTGATGAATATAGATACTCCCCCCTCCTTTTGTGCTTCGGTCTGAGTTTTGGGGCCGAAACGCATGGTATGAGTTATAACCTGGTACTGCTGGGGTGCTCTCAGGAGCCTTGAACCAGGTTTCTGTTACTGCACAGACATCAATTTTCTCCATACTGAGGAGAGTCTCGAGTGCGTGCATCTTGAGGTTTAGACTTCTGGCATTGAGTAGCATTACCTTTAGTTTTTTTATCTTTGGGTTGTCTATGGAGGTGGGTTTGTCCTTTGAGCCTTGCCTAAAAAAGGCACTATGGGGGTGGCAAGAGCCTTGGCCAGTAGACGAAAGCCTAAGGGTGACAGGTGAAAGCCGTCCCTAGCGGCCTTTCTGTCAAAAAGATAACATTTGCATTCAGGTATTTTTACTGGCATTGTTGCTTGATTGCTACATGTTTTCCCCATGACAGAAGCCCCAGTTTTGACTTGACCATGGAACAGATTGTCACCCCCATGGTTGGCCACAAAATGAAAAAATTAAGCAAACAGACTTTGCCACAACAGCAGGTTAGCAATTTTCCTCAGCCACAGGTGGGGAACTCTGCTGTGACCATTTGTTGTACCAAAGACCACCAGTCTTTTACCCCATATCCCTCTGGTGTAGCACCCACAGCCATTACGGACTGGAGGTTAACCATGCATGTCCTTTGTAGCTGTTGTAGTCCCCTCAGTGGGCAAGGGAGAACCACTCTTGTTGGCCCTGGGAGAGGGAACAGGGAAGGTTTCCCTGTTTTGTTAGAATGCTTTGACCATCCCTGAGGAATCAGCTGCTGCCATTACTATCACAGTTGGCCACTAAGAAGAAAGCCAAGCATGCATCTACTCCTCCTCAAATTTCTTTGGATAGGAGTAGATTACTCAGGGTTTGGCTCAGGCTACTGATCCTTCTTATAGAGTAGTTTCTGGTAAAAGAAAGAGGGCCATCTCCTTTTCTCAAGAGATTCAAGATTCTAAATCTGAAGAGGAAGATGCAGGGATGAATTCAGGCTTTTGTCCTCCGATTTCTGATTCACACTCTGAGGACAGCTCTCTTTCTTATCCTTCCTCTCATTCTCTGAAACTACTGCTAGGACATCCCCGTGTTTTCAGTGGGAAACACTGAGGTTACTCAGTCCCTCTAAAAATACTATGAGTTGTTACACAACGATTTTCCAGAACCTACACCCATTCCTCCTGTCCTGTCAGCTTTAGAGGATGTGTCTTACTACCTGCAATTTTCCTGACAGTTAGCCAGTTGTCCCTAAAAAGGCAGATAGGATGTATAAAGTTCCTCAGTCTTTTAAATTTTTATACACAATTCCCAAACCTGACCCAGCAGCTACAGTCTTAATTCCAGTCCTGCTCTTTATAGTAAGAATGGGAAAATTATTAATAGGTACGAGGAAAAAATGTGCATACTTCTGCAACTTCGATTTCAGAATTTTAAATTTCCAGGGTCACATGTTAAAATGTATTCTGACATATTGTGAATGTATGAGGAATGTTTTACTTACAGTTTCTTCTACTGCACAGGTCACTACTAATTGTTTGCAGTGTGTGCAAGACTCTTGATACTTCTTCCAGGGCTACTGCCACTGATACAGTTTTAAGGAAGTTTACTTGGCTGCATTCTCAGAATCTTCCAGATGATGTTAAAAATTTGATTTTAAAGTCTCACTTGCATAGAGTTTTAGTGTTTGGCTCCTCTGCTGCAGAGGTGATCAAAAACTGTGATGAAAGGGGCAAGCTGATCTGGATTTCTCAGCCCTCCTTTTCTAAACTGTCCAGGGGATTTTCTTTTCTCCTCATCCAAACAGAATAAATAGTCTCAACAGAATTTAGGTAAACAGACATTTATGAAAAGGCAAGGACATTCCAAAAAGAAGTCTCAAATCTCCCAAAACCAAGAGAACACCAACAAGTCTGACTGACTATTCAAGAGACATTGTGACCCCCTACCACCCTGGCTCCCTTTCTCTTCCAGAAAGTCTGAATCTCCATTTTTCTGTTTGGCAAAAGGCTGTTTCAGACAAATAGGTTCTTAAAATAAATTATCAGGGCTACAGATGGCAGTGGGCAGAAATTCCTCCTTTCCAGGGGGTCATTCTTCATACTGCTGATCAGACTGTTTTGTTCCACCTTTTCTACATCCCATGCTGTCCCAAGGAGTAATAAAACCAGTTCCTCCTTCGCAGGTGGGGAAGGGGTTTTATTCAAGGATGTTCCTAGTGTCAAAGAAAGAAAAGGCTGAAGACCAGTTCTGGATCTTTCTTTCTTAAACCAGTTTGTGATAGTGCTCAAATTCAAAATGATGTCACTTCACAACCTGTTGTCTCTTCTTCCTCTTTCAAGTTTCCTGGTAACACTAGACTTAAAAGATGCTTAGCATATTCCTATTCATCCAGATTTCAGGCATTTCTTAAGGTTTTGTGTGTTGGGATCACATTATTATTCCTCTGCCTTACCCTTTGGACTATCCACTACACCAAGAGTGTTCACAAAGTATCTAGCTCTAGTTATAACACACTGAAGGCTACAGGGTATCCACATTTTTCCTATTTAGATGACTTGCTTATCTTTGCAGTCTTTTTCAAAAGGTCAGGAATAACTTTCTCTTGGGTGAGAGATTTCTTGCACAAGCTGGGATTCCAAAAGAAAATTCAAAAGTTTTCCTTGACTCTCTCACACAGGTTTTAGTCCTGAGATGTCAGCTACACACGTCAGTTCAAATAGCTTTTCTTCCACAGGAAAAATAGATCTTTATTTAAACTATTTATAAGGTTTTCCACCCGGACTTCAGTTACTGTGAGAGAATACTTCAGGATTTTTGGTCTCATGGCATCTATGATTTTTATTACACCCCTGGCAAGACTCCACATGAAAAAGATAGAATGGTATCTAAAATCTCTTCATTCATAGCATCAACATCCATTATCTTTTCAGATCCCAGTACTGGGGTTTGTCAAAACAGAAATCAGTTGGTGGAGATAACAGATATCCTTAAATAAAGGTATCCCCTTCTTCCTCCCTAGTCCAAAGCAGTCAGTCACCACAAATGCTTTAGACTTTGCTTGAGGAGCAGTTTCAGGAGAGCTAAAAGTGCTGGGGGTGTGGGACACCAAGGACAGAGGCAAGCACAAAAATATCAAGGAAATACTTGCCCTTGTCAAGGCACTTAATTCCCTAAACCACCTTTAGTCCCTAGGACAGCTTCAAGTGGTTATAGACAATACCACAGTGATGTAGTAAATCAACAAGCAAGGGGGAACCAGGTCATATCCCCTTTGCAGACTGGCCATGTTAGCTTGGGGTATAGATTCACAGCACAATCTCACTCAACAAGCATCGTACATTTCATCAGAGCAAAACTGTGCTGCAGACAAACTGAGCAGGACTACGGCAGACCCTCATGAATGGAAACTAGATCCTGGGATCTTCCACGATTTGATCAATCTGTGAGTTCTCCAAGCAGACCTCTGTAACACCTCTATGAACAAACAACTAGCAAAATTGTGTTTCATGATTCCATGCAAGACGGCCTGGAGGACAGATGTTTTTTCTTTGGACAGGAATGTTTCTGTATGCCTTTGCACCCTTTCCACTAATATCCTGGGTACTTCTGAAGAATCAAAAGAAATCCCCCAAAATTACTGCGGTGACTCCGTTCTGGCCCAGACAACTGTGGTTCTCTCTTCTTTTGGAAATGGCCAGGGGCAATTACCACAAGCTTCCTCAGAGAATGCATCCGTCACACAAGAACAGGAGTGTTTGATACACCCTGACATCAGTTATCTGCAGCTGACTGCCTGGATGATAGGGTCTTAATTCCTTTTAGGCACCTGTTTTCTAAGGACATGCAGCAAGTACTAATGGAGGCAAGAAAGCTTACTACTAGAAAATCATACATAGCAAATGGAAAAGGTTTTCCAGTTGGTGCCAACAACATAACCAGCACCCATTCAGGACTAGCTGTTCTTGGACTTTACAATATTTGTGTGAGTTACTATACTATGGCCTTTCTTATTCCTCTATCAAGGTTCATTTACTGTCCATTTCACCATGTCTGCCCATGGATCCTTCTCTTTCAAGGGAGTCACATATCAAAAGGTTTTTTAAAGGGGCTTTGCATAAGAGGCCTCCAAGTAAACTGGTGGTCCCTCCATGGGATCTTAATTTCATATTAGAGAAACTAGCACTTGCTCCATTTGAACCAGCGAATCTGGCAGACTTCAGATTGCTAACATGGAAAAGCATTTTACTGATTGCTTTAACCTCTGCAAGAAGGATATCTGAGCTGCAAGCTCTTATGGTGAGTCAGTCCTACCTCACTTCCCACAAGGACAGGATTTCTTCAAGAACTAATCATTCTTTTATATCTAAACTGGTACTGAGTTTACTTTAAATCAAACTAACCATCTCCCTGTTTTTTTTTCCTGAACCTGAAATGACAGAGAAAGAATACTCAATACCTTAGATATCCACAGACAACTCAGGTACTATCTTGACAGAACTTAACCTTTCAGATCATCGGATCAATTGTTCATTTCTTGTGAAGGTAAAAAGAAAGGAAAACTGGTGTCAGACTATTTCCAAATGGTTGTCTAAGGTATTACCTGTTGTTATACTCACTATGACAAATCTATTCCAGGCAGGGTCAAGGCCCACTCTACAAGGGCCTTGGCTTCTTTTATGGCTTTTTTTGAAAAGGATGGATTCTAGAAGTGTTCTAGAAGCTGCTACTTTGTTCTCTGTACATACTTTTATAAAGCATCATAAGCTGGATTCTTTCCTAGGTCTAGATCATAGTTTGCTAGGACCATTCTCCAGGGGCTCCTAGGCCCTTCTCCTTCCACCTCCCAAACATGGTTAGCTATGGTAATCTATCCATATAGTTAATGCTACTGCAGCAGTAATCAATATGAAGAACACAGTACAGTTGTGTAAGTTGAACTTACCATAACTGTAGATGTTTGAATGATCACTGCTGCAATAGCCGCTCCCTCCCTCCATCCCCCTTATTTTTTGGTATGTTTTTTATGCTAGGGTGTAGACATTTATTTTTTGTTATTCCTAGCCTTGTCCTTTAAGGGCTTAGCCTCTCTTTCTCTGCTGGCAGGAAAGCTTAGAAGGACTTTGCACCCAAATCTGTCTTTTAGCCAGCTCAGCTAAAGCTGCTTGACAGTTTGGATGTGTGGAAGGTGCCCTGAAGCTTTGGAAGCTGTCCAGTTGTTATAGTCTTGGCAGGATATAATCCCTATAGCTAAGGCTATTGCAACAGTGTTCATTTGAACATCTACTGTTACAGTAAGTTCCAGTTACACAACTGTACTTTACTCTCAGCTGCCTCCAATTGTTGCTCTCTGTTCCTGGTTTATGATGAAGTTGTGAACTCAAGAAAACCTTAGCACCACTACACAGTTTGGTTTCCGCCACCAGCACTGCTCTCCTTTCCTTCACTAATTCCACTTCTGTAGCCAGATATAATAATAAACTGGTCCCTTGCCTCTTCTTAGAACTCTCAAAAGCCTCCGACACTGTCTCCAACTCCATCCTGCTCTCCAAACTTTCTCAACTCATTATATCCCCTTCTACTATTACCTCAAGGTTTTCCAGCTACCTCACAAACAGACAGCAAGCTGTCAAATGGCTCTCAGCTATTTCTTCCTTCCTCCCTAAAAAACAGAGTTCCACAAGGTTCAGTTCTTGGTCCCCTTCTTTGTAACATTTTTACTAATCAACTGCCCTCAGTCATCCCTCATACAGTATGTGGATATCTCTACAATTATCACCACTGCTGACACCTCAGACCTGCTCACCCTAATGCAAACCTCTTTCAACCTCACTGAAACCTGGCTTATTAACAAACAATTCATTCTTAAACTTAAAAAGACAAAACTCCTCTTTTTCCTTCCTAAATCTCTCTACCATCTTAAATCCTCCTTCACCATCTCCTCCCTTAACAACACTCCTATCTCATCTGAACTCCACACTAAGCTCCTTGGAGTAATTGTTGATGGCCAACTTAAATCTGACCTCCATGTGCACCACTGCATAAAGAAAACCCACCAAAAACTTGGTCTACTACATAGGAACAAAAAGTTCCTTACCTCCAACTCCAGAATCTGACTTTTCCAGGCGTATTATTTTCCTAACCTCTTCTTCTCTTCTCAAATCCTTACTAACTTACCATTCTCTCTTCTTCCCAAACTTGAAACCACATACATATAGCTAGGTTGCCAGAATTGCAGCCAATATGCCACCAAAATCTCACCACTGTCTTGTACTCTGTACTCTTAGCTGGTTAGAGTTCCTGAACTAACTTTTAAATACACAGCTTCTCATCATCCACATCATCTTAAATAAACCCTCCTCCTGCCCTACCATCTCCTCCCTTTTCACCCTCTATAACCTAACTCACTCCCTCAGAAGCTCTGAATAATTTCTCCTACAGATCCACAAGCCACAAAAATCTTTAGGACAAAACCTCTACAGTTACCTTCCTGCCCTATCTTGGAATAAGCTTCCCATCGCCCTCAGACAAATTATCAATTGTCATGACTTTAAGACAGTGCTTAGAAATTACATAAAAAGTGCCTGGATTTGTTTATAGGTTGGTACTAGGCTATCGGCCCTAGAGCCTATACAAGCCTAGCCATAACAATTCCCTGGATATTTCTTCCCACAATATTTACTTCCCTGGACCCCTGTCTAGCAGGGCGACTGACATGATCCCCTGAGTGAATTTCCTATCTCCCATCCAATCATCAAGGTTCCTTTTGAAGAGGGCCAAGGAGGCGTTCTGCTTGACACGTATGGGCAGTCTATTCCAGAGTATGGGGAGTCTCTGGGTCAAGAACCTATCTCTCCAGCATGTTTTGTTCATTGTGATGACTGCAATCATCCCACTTGATAGCCTTCTCTTTCCTATTCCTACTATCAACTACTTCTCTCCTTTCCCCTCCTTATTCTCTTACTCCTAGTCATCTGCCACTATCTCATCCTCTTTCTTCCCCTTCCTACTCTTATTTTTCCTCACACTGTAACTCACCAAACTAAATCCTATAACTACCTTTCCAAACATAGAACTTAAATTCTCCTTCTAACTCTTCTCTTACCCACCTTCTCTATACTTACTCCCATTTTGAGCTGCCTCTTTTCCCAAATTTCCCTTACTTGAACATTTCTGTCTTAACTCTTATTACGTTTTTAAATATGTTTTAGCATAATCTGTACAGAGTATTAATTAGATGCTTAGTTTTCCTTTTACTTGTTTAATCTGCATATGAGTATGTATTTCTATCTTAATTTGTACTGTGAATATTCTATTGTATACTATGTGTTGTGGAGCTTTTCTCCCCGGGCCCCCTCTGAAAAAGGGCACGTCAGACTATCCCGGTGAACAAATGCCAAATAAATAAATAAATAAATGAATATTACTCTTACTTCTCCATTTCTACAATTACAAACTCATAATTCCATTCTCCACATGCTACCTTTGATGACTGAGACGGCTGTTGTAAATCAACTTAAAATAATTTGTAGATTCTTTGGATTTATCATTCTTTAATGTTTTACACTGCTGTAACGTCTTTTTATTTATTTATTTATTTATTTGCAGTTGGTTGACCCAGAGAGTCCATCGGGCCAAAAAGAACCCGTTTTCAATGGAGTCCTGGGGAGAAAAGCTCCAGAAAAATATAGATTACAGTAGGTATTATACATGCTTAAACATTATAAACTTTCAAGTAGACAAGTTTAAGTACAATGTACAATGATTACAATTAATTTATACAGTGTTAAAACTAAAAAGGATTATACATAAAATCAAATTTCTAATGTAAAATTCTACTAAAGTTATTTCATAAAGAGAGTTCTCCATGTGAGAGGAAAAGTGTAGAGAATTCTTACACATTCTATGGTTATAGTAGGAATGTAAGAGGTATGTATAATGAGGGGGAGAAATCAACGGTGTAAGCAGGACTAGGAGGAAAAGGGGATGTTCAATGTAGTTAAGTAGGGTGGGAACAAGAGCATTCCCACTGGGAAAGTAGATGTGAATGAAGAGATTTTTTGAACATGAAATGGTTAGAGATAGTACGGATAGATGGAGGTAGAGAGTTCCAGAGATGTGCTAAGCCATGTGAGAGAATATGTTTGCCTGGAGGACGGGTTGGTTTGTACACTTCTAGTAGATTTTGGTTGTTGGACCTTAAAATTCTATGAGGTATGTGCATTTTGAAGACAGAAGAGAGGTAGGGACAGAGGGAGGGTTTGAAAATGAGTTTATGTGCAAGGGATAGTTGTGTGTAGGTAAGATTATTGGGTAGTTCTAGCCACTTTAGTTGTTGGAGAGAGGAGCAGTGGTGGGAGGAAGACTTTTGGTTGGTAGCAAACTTGGCGCTTTTATTGTAGCAGGAGGAAATTTGTGTTTTCAGGGAGATTTGTAGGTTAGTTAATAGTGGAGCTCCATAGAGAAGGGAGGGATTAAGAAAGGAAGTAGAGAGAGTGATTTTAGTAGCAGTTGTAAGGTAGAGCTTTTGTCGATAGAGCATCCCTAGTTTTTGATGGGGTTTTTTTTATGTTTAGTTGTAGATGGGAGTTGAATTTTAGTTGGTTATCAATTTGGACTCCAAGTAGTTTGGTCTCTGTCACTAGTTCTAGTGGAATGTTATTCTCACTAGTAATAAAGAAGTTGTTTGTATTGAGAGAGTTGAGTTTAGTAGGGGTGAATATCATTAATTTGGTTTTAGAGGTGTTGAGTGCTAGGTGATTTGTTCTCATCCATTTTTCAATGGTTGAAAAGGCATCTTGAGTTAGGTTTATGAGAGTAGGGATAGTTGAGGCAGCAGATAATGGTTGAATCATCAGCATATTGGATGATATTGGAGTGAGGGATATCTTTGTGGAAGTCATTTATAAATATATTGAAGAGGGGGGACCTAATATGGATCCTTGGGGACACCAGTTGGGGTGTTAAGAAATGAGGAGGTTGCCTTTTTCCATTTTACTGCTTGATATCTATTAGTTAAGTAGCTAGAGAACCAGTTCAAAGTAGAGGAAGATAGGTTAAGTTTGGAGAGCTTGGTTAGAAGCAGACTATGTGATATAGTGTCAAAGGCCTTAGAGAGGTCAAGTAGAAGGGTAGAGACAGTAAGGCCAGAGTCCCTGGCTTTGTTTACAGTTTCAAGGAAGGAGAGGAGTGCTGTCATAGTGCTGTGATTTGGTCTGAATCCATGTTGTGTAGGAGAAAGTAGGTTATTATCTATGAGATATGGTAGGAGTTGTAGTTGGATGCACTTTTCCAGGAGTTTAGAGATGGGAGATAGGATAGCTATGGGGCGGAAGTTTGAAACATTGTTGTTATTGCCACCTTTATGTAAAGGTATGATGAAGGCCTTTTTCCAGATTTGGGGAACTATGTTTTCTTGAATTGATCGGTTGATTAGTATGCTAAAGGGGTAGGCAATTGCTTCAGCTGCTGAGCTGAGAAAGTAAGAAGGAATGTCATCAGGAGCAATGGTGCATGGTTTTAGTTTCTGAAGGAGTTTTTGTATGGTGGATGTGGGTATAGGTTTGAGAGAAAATGGGGGTGAGTGTGCAGAGTGGGAGTTAGGGGTTGAAAAGGAGGGTGAAGGGAGAGTAGGAGAACAGGTGGATATTTGAGGGGGTGGAGAAGATGGGGAGGGAGTGAGAGTAGGAGATGAGGTGGATGGAAAAGAGTTAGTAGATATGAGTGTGGCATTGGATATAGTGTTGGTTTGAGTGTAGTAGGGGTAGGATGGAGGTGAGTTGGAGTGTGTGTTGTTGGAGAAGGAGGAGGTTAATTTAGAAATAGATTCAATGAAGAAAGAATTTAATTGAGTAGCTAAGTCTATATCACTGGCATTAGGGTCAGGGGTTGGGGTGACTGTTTTACTGGGATGAAGTAGAATGGAGATACTTTTCCAGAATTTTTGAGGATTTGTTTTGTTGTTGTTTTGAAGTAAGGAGAAGTAATTTTGACAGTCAGAGATGATAAGTTTTTTTACTCTGTTTCTAAGAGTTTTATATTCATTATGGATGAGGGGGGTCTTATTTTTCTGGTATTTTGCCCAGACTTTGTCTCTTTTCTGCATGGTAGCTAATGTGTTTTTGGTGAGCCATTGGGCAGTTTTAGTTTTTATTCTTTTTGTTCTTAGAGGAGCATGGATGTCTAGTAGTTTTAGGAATGTGGTATTGAAGTGAGCGACAGCATTATCTAAAGGTAGTGTTTTTAGACAATTTCAGTTTATTGTTTTTAGAGAGTTAGTAAAGGTTGATGGATTAAAATTTTTATGATTACGTGTTGTAATATAGTTATGGGTATGGTGTTGGATTAAGGGGAGTCGGTGAGTGAAGATAGGTATGTGGTCACCAAGGGGGTCGGGAAGAGTTCCACGGTCTGAGAAATAGTGGGGATGAGAGACTAAGATCCAGTCCAGGATACTGCCAGTGGAGAGATGTTTTGATGGATGTGTGATAGAGGTGATTAGTTGTGAGAATCTATGTAGGTTGATGTTAAGTGAGTTTGTGGGAGACTGAATGGAAATCCAGTTAATATTCATATCACCTAAGATTATAGTCTCGTTACTAATGTTGTTGGTAAGCCAGGAGAGGATGTCTTCCAGTGTGGATACATTATCTCCTGGGGGGATGTAGAGTGAAACTATACATATGTGTTTGTGTTTGTTAACTTGAAGTAGTGTTATGAGTAGTTCTGCGTTTTTAAATTGGGGAGTGGGTTTGTTGTAGGGGGTAACTGACAGGGAGGTTGAGTAGAGAAGAGCTACACCTCTACCTTTTTATGGGGCCTGTCTCTTCTGATGATAGAATAGTTTGGTGGGAGTATTTCTGAGTCTTTTATATGGGGCTTTAACCATGTTTCTGAGATGGATAAGATGTCTGGTTTATGATGTGTTAGCCAAGCGTGCAGGTTTGGGACTTTGTTCACTATACTCTGAGAGTTTAAGGCAGTGAGTATTATAGATTTGTCCTTAATTGTTGAGGAGGGGGGGCCTGGGTTAGGATGGATATCACCTGATAATAGATTGCTAATGGGAGATAGGGTTAGGTTGGAGAAGTAGTAAGACAGTTTAGAGAAAAGGTCAGGTTGTATTCTGCTTTTGTAGGATTTAAAAACTGTTATATGTAAAGGGTATTTCTGAGTAGTTATAAGTTTAAATGGAAAAAGTACAAGGTTATTTAAGGGGCATAGATGGGGACAAATTGGGATGTTTGAGTGAGGTAGTATGGGGCTAAAATGGTTAGTTACATGGTAGGATTGGGAATGGTTGGAAGAAATAGGCTGTGTAAGGTGGTAGAGGTGGGTTAAGGTAAAGAGTAGAGTTAATGAGATGGGGAAGAATGTGGGTTGTAGAGGCATGTTGGAAAGGAGGTAACTTTAGTTGTTAAGTAGTTGGTGAATTATGTTTGGAGATGGTAAAACAAAATGTAAGGATTTTTAGAGATTGGGTAGAGGAGAAATGTGAGAGTTGTAAAGTGCAGTGGGGGATGTGTTATGGGGCTGGAAGTTGAGGTGGAAAAAAGTTATTTGAGGCTAGGTGGTGTATCTAAGGGAAGTAAGTAAAAATAGTGTTAGTAGTTGAAGGAGTGTGTGTACTGGAGAATTAGAGAATAGATGGACTAAGATCGGTGGAATCTATTAGAGGTGAATGAGGTAGAGCAGGTGGGAAGGGTAACGGGTGTGTCTAGAGTAGTGGAGGGTGATTGGATTATGATCTGAGGGGGTGTGGTTAATGTATGGATAAAGCTAGAGCTGCTGGGGGCGGGTGGGATATGGGGGCAGGGTAGGGGAGCGGAGTGAGCCCGCAGGGCGAACGGAGCGGGAAGAACTAAAGGAGTCAGAAGAGGATCAGAAACCTATCAGTAAGTGTTAATTAGCAGAAGGTAAGTAGTGGGGACTTAGAATTAGTGGGTTGGAATGGGCTGGAATGTAATAATAGTGAGGGAGAAAAGGAAAGTAGTAATAAAAAGTGTTAGAATGTAGCAGAGAGAGAGAAAGAAAAGTTGGAGTTTACAGCGAAAGTTGGAGTAAGTGAGTAGCAGTAGGTATTAGTGTGTGGAGGGTGCCATCTAGTGGGCAACTGCAGAATTGCACTTTGGTACACCTGGGCCATCCCAGGTCGGGGTTACACTGAAGGGAGGAGGGAGCAAGTCAGGGAACTAAGTGAGGGGGAAGAATGGGATAAGAAGAAAGGGGAGTTTGGCTGCTGGCTATCCTGGCAGAGAGCAGACAAAGCACCTAGCAGGGTATACAGACTATATTAATGCAAGGTCTGGCAGCAAGTACATCTATATTAATGCAAGGTCTGGCAGCAGTTACACATACTTTCTTAGATTCTGGGAGAAGCTTCGTGGAGGCAGCAGGGTATGCTGAAGTTGTTTAAGCAACTTGCTGGGAGTGAAGAATATTACTTTAGGTGTGGTGTCCACCAGGCTGTAATCACAAGGGGTAAGCCAGGATGAGAAAGCTGGAGGACAAGAGAAAAGTGAGAAATGAGTTGTACTATAGTAGTTAGTAACACAGTATCAATTGAGCAGTAAGCACAACAAACAATAATTATAGAAGTACTGACATTTAATAAATCACATTGGAAATCCTAGGCAAGAATAGTTTGCATATAAAACCACACAGTGTTACAATTGCTAACCCTAAATGGCCCTGAACAGCCTTTTGTGCACTATAGCAAAAGTGGGGCAGTTCTTTTAGTTCTACAGATATGGGTCGCTGTTTGTAGAGAACATCTACAGCAGAAACGGTGCTTGAGTGAATGCTCCGATTGCGCACAGGTTCATCTAGAGAAGCTGGGCAATGTCGCTGTAGTTATAACAGTTAGAACAGCGTCGGAAGCATTACACTTCTTTTAGTTCTACAGATATGGGTCGCTGTTTGTAGAGAACATTTATAGCAGAAACAGAGCTTGAGTGAACGCTCTGTTTGCGCACAGGTTTATCCAGAGAAGCTGGGCAATGTCGCTGTAGTTATAACTGTTAGAACAGCGTTGGAAGCGTTGCACAGAAGGGGAAATAGACTGAACACCTTTAAAAGGCTCTGAGCGATAATACGAACGCTCGGTTGTTCACAGGTTCGTCACAAAGGCGGGCAAAGTCCCGAGGTTTAACGTTTAAACAGTGTCAGCTGTAACATGCAAGTTAAACAATGTAGGAGCATAAAACCTTCCTTTTTCTGTTATTTCCAAGTCTTCCCTGAAAAACTGACAAACCCAGTGCTTGATAACTGGAGAAGCAGAGAGATAAAAAGTTATACAATTTGTTTGTGTCTTTCGGCTTTTCCTGGTTAGGGGTCACCACAGCGGAACTCCAGTCTGCTAATGACTGGCAGTAGACTTTTTACGTGCCGAGTTTGCCAGCCCTGACGCACAACCTTCAACGAAGGTTCGCCCATTCATGCATGTCTCCACACAGAAGACGCTCTAGCTGAGAATTGAACGAAATAACATCTTGCTGTGAGGTGACAACGCTACCGCAGCACCACCACCGCAGTAGCTATAAAAATTTATACAATATATATTACAAAATCAGGAATAAAATCCAAATGTATGCACAGGTACTAATTCATGAGAAATCACTACACATCAAAGTGTACAAAATGTTCAAACACATTGTTTTTTTACAGTACTTCTCGAGTTTCAGTAGAAGAAAACAATTCAAGGTGCATGTGCACATGTAAGCATATCTTTCAATATATTTGTACAAATAAAGTGAATTCAAAGTATAGAAATGAAACATGCTCTGATATTACATAAGGGGGTTGTGACTACTGTGGCCTTTTAAAAGGAATGGAAAGTCAACCATTAAAGAGCAAGACACATCACTATTATGAGGTTCATAGGTAGTAACTAGGCATGCAGTCCAGTAGACCACTGAGGAGCCTAGCCCAATTTTCCCCAATTGCCCCTAAGCACCGTCTGGTTAAATGACTTGCTCAAAATCCAAAAGTAGATAAACGGAGGTCGACAAAATCAAACCCTGACCATAGAAAGAAGCTTATTAACAGTTTATAGTTTTAATCCTTTGCATTCACTAAATTAAAATACTAATTGTGTTATTGTTATACATTAAATGGATTCAGGCGCCTAGGAGGCGTGATATCCCCCTGTGAGACAGCTGGATGTGGGCACATGGCAGTTTGGCATTTTGGCTGCATTGACAAATGCCTGTGGACAATTCCCTGTGGGAATAAAACACCCCCTGCACCCTAACCATTGGTGGCAGACACAAACCCCCATAGTGTTACACCCTTCACCCTCCAAGAAGCCAAAATGTGCCACTGTCAGTAGTACAAGTGGTTGTCACTGGATGCCAAGGGGGCATAAAAGTGGTACAGTGAAATCTGTGTACTGTGGGCAGAGTCTTTATTAACACAACAGATAAAGTGATGTATGCAGTGTTTGGTGTGTACTAGAACCAAATATATTCACAATTTGTAGAAATGTGCTACAGCACATAGAAATTCCTGCACATCACTGTAGTCACACATGCTGCAAGATGTGTTTTAGGTGACACTCCCTTACAAAAATAGCCTTCCTATGTGGTGTCACAGGCATCCTCCTCAAAAATTACTCCCTTCGGTTGTCTGTCAGGTTCTGTTCCTGTTGTAGAACAGACAAAAGGTCAGAAAGCTGTACTGTAGGGCATCCAAGTAATACTTTCAGTCGACGATGCCATGCCTCTAACTGGTTATTGGTCCATGGGAAGTCAATGTCAGATACATCGCACACATTCCAGAACTTCAGAGGATAGGAAGATGGCAGACACTGGTGTGCTAAAGAGCAGGATGCATGTTTCCTTGGTCAGCCATGCATATAATGATGGTCCAGAAATATACCTACATGGTTAGCACAGTCAGGTAAGGCAGCCACAATGTCCAGAAATGCAGGGACATCATCATCCACTGGTAGGAATGCTAGTGCAATCAGCTTGCGGATGGATATTGAGAGTGCAGTGTCCGTACCATACAAGGCCACAAGGTGGTGATGCTGGATTTGGTGGCAAATGATCTGTGCAAAATGGAATAGGCACCCCTTCAGAATACTCTTAGGGAATGCCTTTCTATTGGCACGGATTGCTGCCTTCTCAAAATCATTCATAATGTACCCTTGAGTTAAGGTGTATCCCTGATTTGCAGCCATACCCTTAAGTATTTCCCACATATTGTTGTATGCAGACTCTGATTTCCATATCATTAGACAATACACCGTGGGGCAATTCATGCTGAGGTGGGGGGGTGCCAACAGATCCATGTAAAGTATACAGTTGATGGCAAATATCAGCATGTGTTGGGAAGGTGCCATCCCCGATTATGATGTCTGACCTGCACAAATCTGCCAGATTTTGTGCTGTAGTTAGCAGAACCAAAGAATCTTTCCCATCCATATCTGACTTTCTGCACAGGATAAAGCTGCCACTACAGAGTGGGTACTGGCTGACATCAATATCTGCAAGTGTTGCCAGAGGTGTGGACATAGATGCCAGTGGCCTCTGCCATACCCTGGTGATGCTACAATGCAGGGTGGCACGGCAAGGCATCTCCTGTAGTACATTGTCATCTGCTGTGCCAAGAACACTCTGCATTACCAGACTAGGCAAGTCATTGCTGTTTACTGTCCTCTACCATAGATCTGCTTGCAGCACAGCCACCTGGGCAGTGGTTGCATCTGGTCCATGCTAGTGTGGCAGTGATTTCTGCAATTCTTCCCCCTCATCCTGATGAACAGTGATAGCATAGCCTCTGCAGGCCTTTATTCTCTGCTGAACACATGCCCAGTACCGTTTGGAGAGGACTTCCCACTCCAATTGTTAAAGGTATCCCTTCACTACCAGCATTGGTTTGCCTCGTTGTCTAGGCACTGTCCAATATCTGCTGCAAAGCTAACCTGGGCTATACTCGTATACAAATTCCATCATGGCAACACTACTTGTGGTTGGCCTCTCAGCATCCATCACATCCAGTGTAGCAGGGAACAGTATGTTGGCACTACTTAGGGATAGGCCACTATCAGACAATGGTTATCCTGCTGAACACCGCCTTGTGTTGTACCCTTCTGAATAAGCGCTGTCTGCCACAATGGCCCTTTGTAGCAGTATACACACCACCCTGCACTTACTAACTTTCCTTCTAGGGATTCTCTACATCTAATTCACATATTCGTGGAATTGCAACTGACTTTAGTCCTGTAGGAGTCTACCCAGCTTCCTTTTACACCACTGGATCTGCATGTACTGCACAGGTCCCCTTTAACTCCCAGCTATCGATGCTGACCAGTCAGGGTGTGGTGCCCAGTCTCAGTTTCAGAAACAGACATTACTTAGGGATGTCCCCCTGTGTAGCACCCTTTTCTGCCTACATGCCTCTGCATATGTGTGTACCCCATCTGCAACAACAATAGGATCAGTTTGGCAACCCCCACATTACACACATGCTGCTTCAGTAGTGTACGATCAGCTGTGGAGAGTGAGGTGGGTTTATACTCCTATGTGTCCGGTATGTGCTGTCCCTCCCCTACATGTTAGTGTTCCCTTCCACAGTGGCTGCTTCTGTACTGTTAGTTAGGTAATCTTTAATTGCCAAGGTTGTCCTATTTACACCTGCCACAGGTTGGCTGTAACTGGGATACCAGTAGGTTTGGGTATGGGCATGTCATGTATAAGAGGTAGTGCAGCAGTGATACACTATTTTATTGATGCATGTGGGATTACGGGAATATGTCTTACTCACACATGCCTGCTGTTGTCTGTATGTATGTATTTCTGTCTTGCAGGATGAACTGCTGTTGTGCTTCTGGCTTTCATGTACTTATGGAATACTATTATATACGTTAGTTAATCAATACATGCTGTGCAATAGGGAGGCTCTAACAAGGCACTTTATTTCCATTGTGGGGATGCCTTGTGAATGTGTATCTATCAGCTACTGCTGCAGCTTCTTTGGCTGTTCACATCTTGCAGATTCCCACAGCATGGTTTCCTTCAAGGGTTGTGTTTGGGGATTTGTCTGCATGTGCGTTTGACAGGTATGCTGCTTTTTTGTGTTTGGTGTTGTTGGACCTGCTTAGCTCACTTGTGCTGATGATCGCTTGTCTAGAGAGGTTGTTTCCACTGTCAGGAAACAGCCTGCTTAGTTACGTTTGGGATCATCTCGATGTGGCGGTTTGACAGTCTATCTAGAATCCCACCACATAGCTCTCTTTTGGTCGCACCGCTCTACATTCTAGCAGTGCTGCGGCCTTCTGCTTTCATTTTTTATAGCTTGCGGGCAATTGTCTCGCAATCTACACACCAGAACCCACATCCTAAAAATCTCAAAAAAGCATAATATGTACCTTCAAACCACTTTAAATTCTGAAACTCTTGTGCGAGTCTTGGAATAGCAAGACCAAATGTGTGAAAATGGGGACTTACAGATACTAAGATTGCTCTGTAACAGAATACTCCCTTTTGTTAGAGACAGGGTACTCTTGAAATTAGTATATTTAAACAGAAGGAATGTGGGGCAACATCCCACAATGGCAGTGCAGTGTGGCTTACCCTATGCAAAAAGGAAGTTTAAGAAGAACGTTTGCTATTCTCCTTTAGTTTTGTACTTTTTCTTTTTGTAATATTTGGTCTTGAAATTACAGGTCTCAGAATACCAGTGCAGTATTACCCAGTCTATGCACATTGCTCTTTCATGATCAGGTCTTTCTGATACATGATGCTCCACTGTAATGCCTCAGTCTGAACTTGGATATTCCTGTACATGAAAGTGACAGTGAGCCAATAACTGAACCATATTTATATTTACTGGAGGGCGCTGGTAAGACAAGTGAACAGCATTCAAATCCATACTTGCGATATGCCTCTTGGCAAACATACAGCTATATTAAAGATCTAGCTATGGCTATCTTTTAATCAAGTTTGTAAGTTTATTTATATTTTGGTGGGGAATATTACCCTTCTGATTCCCCAGGCTCTTCCCAAATATCTTGATATTATGAAAAATACAGCCCCTACTTGTCCAGAAATGTGATTTCATTACTTATCACAGCCACATCCCAGCACTAATAAGATGTATTCTGTTAGATATTATGCCACTTGTAATACTGATAATATTATTTACTTGGCTACTTGCAGGACTTGTCCTGCATTTTATGTGGGGAAGTCTACTCGCTGATTAAGGGACAGAATGGTGGAGCATAGATCAGGGATACGTAGAGGGATTTGTACAATTTTTTGTTTTAGAGTTTTGGATGTGGATTTTAGAAACCTAAAAGGTGGAGATTTAAATAATAAATTGGAGGTCAGGGAGCATGACTGGATTTTACGTTTAAATGCCGACCATGCCCCCGGCATAAATAAAATTGTTTCTTAAAAACCTATTTTAAAGTATAGGCAAATGTGCTTGAGATAATTGTTTTTTAAATAATTTTATTGACTGTGTGATGTCATGTGATTATTTTACTTTTGTATTTGAATGAGTTCTTAAGTTGATTCATTATACTGATGAAGGATTTTATCCAAAAGCTTTATCATTAAAGGGTTGATGTTGTGATTACACGTGTTCGTACTGTTGTTGCATTTTCAACATGTTATTACTTTACCACGTTCTACAGTTGCTTTGAGTGAATTTATGGTCATCCATCCTATTTTCCAGACTGCTTTTCAAGACAGCCAATGAGATGCTCTGTTTGACATGAAGTGGGAGTCTGTTCCAAAGATGTGGTAACTTCTAGGAAACAAATCTTTCCCTCCAGCACGTTTATTAATGTCACATAGCAGGTTAAGGTCTTTAGAGCGAGTAGCCCATGTCCCATTTTACTTTCGGATACGAAACATTTCCAGTAATTCAGGGTCAGAGATTACCTTATATGCAAGGCAGAGATTGCCTCTGAGTAGTCTGTATGAAACAGAATAAAGTGACAGTGATTTCAGATGATCCACATAGCACAGATGGTGAAGACCTTGAATTTTCCTTGTGAGGAACTTTTGTGGTTTCTCCAGTTCCTGCAGGTGCTTAGAAAGGCACATACCAAAAGGACCGCTGTACTCAATTGTTGGCCTGATGAGGGAAGAGTACAGGGAGACTACAACTTCTTTTTTTCTGGAGGCAATGCCCTTACTTATGAGACGAGCAATACAGAATGCCCTTCTTACCACTGTGGAGACATGGTGGTCAAAGGTAAGGCTGCTGTCAAACTGTGTGTCCAGGTCTCTCACCACTGAGTGTGTACTTAAGGTGTTGCTATTGATGTGGTAGTTATCAGGAACATTACTTATACCGAAAGGAATGATAATACATTTTTTGCATTGCGTTTAAGACCATGACTTTGGCACCAATCATTTGTTTGTGTAAGACCCTCTTGTAAGATATTGATATCATTTGGAGATTCTATGACTGCTCCCAGTTTGCAGTCATCATTAAACTTTGTCAGCCACAGACCTTTAGTTTTTGCTTGTACTTTGAAGAAATACATTCCAAACAGTAGAGGTCCCAGGACTAATCCATGTGGAACACCACTGGTTACAGGTCTGCTGTTGGAGGCGGATTCCCCTATTTTGACTACATGAGTTCTATCAGTGAGCCAGTTAGCAACCCATCTAATAATACACGGGTTGATGCCTAGTAGGGAGAGTTTGTCATTGATGCCTGAGTGTGTGTGTGTGTGTGTGTGTGTGGGGGGGGGGGGTGTAGTGTCAAATGCTTTGGCTAAGTCCAGGTAGGCTGTATGTACAGATTTTCCCTCGTCCAGGGCCTTGGTGACTGTCCCGAAGAAGTCCACCAAGTTTAACAGGCATGATCTCCCTTAGACAAATCCAGACTGAGTAGTGTCACGTATTTGGAGATTACCTATATCTTTGTTGATAAGATCCATGATAATTTGCTCCATGGCCTTGCAGATAAGGCTAGTCAGGCTAATAGGTCTATAGTTCCCGGAGTCAATGGAAACACCACCTTTGTGCAGGGGAATAACTTTGACTGTCTTCCATTCAACTGGTACAAAGCCGGTGCTTAGACTATGATTGAAAAGAGCACCCAATGGTATTGCTAATTCATGTCGAAGCCCATGTAGGATGTAGCCTAGGACGTTATCAGGTCCCATAGATGCTGTGTTTTTGGCTTTAGAAAGGGCATTTGTGACCTGTTCTTTAGAGATGCAAGGTAGGGGACAAATGG
This sequence comes from Protopterus annectens, assembly GCF_019279795.1. NCBI lineage: Eukaryota > Metazoa > Chordata > Ceratodontiformes > Protopteridae > Protopterus > Protopterus annectens. Next base: position 1,487,379,482 of record NC_056729.1, on the reverse strand, counting down.
TAGGGATGTCATGGGATACATGTAGCAGCGATAGGAGAGTAAAGTTTTCACAGAACCTGTCGAACAACATGTTAGCTATGTCCACAGTCTCAGTATATGTGGTAGAATTAACTACCAGTTCTGCACAAATCTAGGCCTTTCCTTTTAGGTTATGGATGTAAATGTAGAATGCGTTGTGGCTGTCCTTTGTTGAGGAAGCTAATTTGGACTTGTAGATTGCTTTGGAGGACCTCACAAAAAAATCTTATTTAATTGTTTAAGCTGAGTAGGGAGTGGTTCCAGTTTAGGAGGGCTCACTCCCTCTTACTCTTAGACAGCAATTTCTTCTTCTTATTGTAAAGCCTTTTAATAGCAGTTGTCCATCAGGCAGGTTTGCTCTTCCTTGAGGAGGTTGTTTTGGTCCTATCAGATATGGCCGAGCCAATTCAGTTGTACAGGTGTTTGTATAAAGCATTAGTGTAGAGCTCAGCATAGTTGTCAGTTCCATCTGAGGGAGGTGGTGCAGTGAAGCTATTTATACCATCCCATAAGAGGTTATAACCTTCTTTGGAGACTTTTTTTAGTTTAGTTGCTGCTAGGTGGGGTTAGGTGTGATATTTACTTTGTATAAGATGATTTGTGGTCAGATCTTACCATGAAGGACATCACAGTGGAGGTGCTACAGTAGTCCCCCATATTGGTAAGCAGCAAATCTCTGATGCTGACACCCCTTGTGGGTATGTCATCCAGATGGTCCAGGGAATTAGAGTTAACGAAGTCCGGGAACATTTTGGCAAATGAGTTTGAGCATGAGTAATTTACCCAGTCAATGGCTGAGGAATTAAAGTCGCCCAAAATCATGGTGTTTGGATGTATCTTGATAGACTCAAGTAGATCTAAATAGGGAGAGTGAGTATCCTGATTCATGGAGGGGGTTCTGTAGCTGGCAATGGCTTGAATAGGTGTCCCACTGACAGTTAATTGCACCTGAAGCGTCTCCATGAGTCATATTGTTTAACCAATCTGGTGTGTATTTATATTTAATAAATATTGATACACCACCTCCTTTATTTTTCACACCATCAGTTTGAGGTCTGAACATATGGAAGGAGGTGACTGCACAAACATCTGTGTCTTCGAAGGTGAGGACACCTTTCAGAGAGTGCAGTTTTGTGTTAAGACTCCTAGCGTTTAGCCGCATGACCTTGAGGTTGTTTTTATATGAAGTTTTTACATTGGGAATTTTGTTCTTGAGACACTACATAGAAAAGGCACTATGGGGGTGGCAAGAGCCTTAGCCAGAAGCCGAAAACCCAGTTCTGACAGATGAAGACCATCTCTGGCATAGCACTGAGGTCTGTCGATCATGTCGTCCCAGGCTAACAGATAGTGGATCCTCTTAGAATGACAACAGAAGCTAAGCCAGTTATTGAAATCAATCATTTTCTGTTTGTATTGAAGCATCATCCTACATGAAGGTAAAATGCTGCTTAAGGATAGGGACATATCTGCGTGAGACACATAGTCTGAGAGCTCAGTTATGTTACTATTCATATAGTCCAAAGAGGTACATCTCAAGTCATTCACACCAACATGGACTATGATTGTGTCATAATAGTACCTGTTGTTGAGAGACCTGAGTTTATGTGTGATATGGCGTATCCTGGCACCTGACAGACAGTTGACCATGACCTTTTCCTTATCCAGCCTGGTGAAAGGGACATCAGTGTGTCTCACGATGGAATCACCTATGACCAATATGTTTGATTTTTGTGTTCTGCCTTAAGGGTTCGACTGGTGAGACACTGGTGTGTGAGCTATTCTGTGTAATGTGTTCTGCAGAGGAAGTATTATGTGTAGAGTGCTTGTGTTTGTGTTTTGGAGGTCTCTGGTGTTTAGGTAAGTTTCTGGTGAGGACCTCTGCATATGTAGGTATGTGTGATGTGGGTTTGGGTGTAGTAGGATGTGAGGTATGCAAGCTGGCAACCCGCTCACTGTCATATGTACTGAGTGATGTGTGACAGAGCATGAATTCAGGGTTCTTAATACAGCTCCATCTCTCACACATTGTGTTTTGGTGGACTAGGAGTACAGGGTTGTCGGTGAACATGAAACAGTTGCTACACTGCCTCTGGTTGCCCATGTCGACCAAGCTGCCAGGAGAAACTGTGGGAAATTGTTTGTCCATAGTGATAGGTAAATTTATATGATCAGGAAAAGAGGTCACACTTAGGAGTGGCTAGTGGGTGAGAGGTGTGTTGGTATCTCTGAGACTAGGCTTAGTGTTCCACCTGACATTAGAGCAGAGCAGTGAGAAACCTCTGGAGGACCACAAGCAAAGTGCTAAGGAAAAATTTAACAAACAAAACGTTTGCATCTGTAACCATGAACAGTAACCACCACTACGTGGTAATGCACAATGGAGTGCTACATGTAAACAAGTGCAAACGTGGGTTTACATAAAACAATGGCCTTTTTAACTCAAACTAGCCAATATGAATGCTCTCTCTCTGAGCTCTAGTCCAATCACCCTCGATTAGATGGGACCCAGACAGCACTCGCCTCACACAAGGGTGCAGAATGGCCTTCACCAACAAAGGTGGCTTGAAGTTGATTCTGAGAAGTTACAAAACAGACCCAGAAATAGCAAACTTGGAACTGGGCAGTGCTACACCTGAACTACTACAGTATACAATAAAATGTCACCAAGAAATAGTTCAAACAATTCAAACACAGTGGAATGTAAATACAAATTAAAACTGCAGTATTAGAGCAAAAACAGGTATTTATAGTTAGTTGGAAGCAGTGGATGCCTCAGATATTTCAGTATCTCAGTGAAGAGCTGGTTTTAGTGCTCAAGTAATACCAAACAGTCTAGATTCAGCAAGTTTGAATTTAGCCTCTGCTATAAAATGCAGAAGTACTAGAAATTTAAAGTGCATAAAATCACCATCACAACAGCAGAAGGCAATTTAAATAATGCAGCAATTCATCTACAATTCTCAGCATATAAGGGTGTAGGCCACAATCTGCCACCACAAGAGTCTAGACCACAAACCTTCCTAATGTAAAACAACTGGTTTTGGAGCACAAATGCTTAAGCCACAATAGCCCTACAACAAGCAATTTCCAGATTTGAAACACAAGTGCTTACACCAGAATAAATGCACTTAGAATAACAGGCCCAATAAGCCTACAACAGTAATTCCCAGCTTAGACGGGAGTAGGCAACACTTTCCCACCACAAGAGCCTAGACCACAACACTCCTAATGTAAAGTAACTGGTTTGGAGCCCAGCTGTTATACCTCATGTTTGTAAGGTAAATACCTTAACCATTATGCCAACCTCCCCCACAAACTTAAACCAGAACTAAGACACTTACAGAAAAACAAACACAAAGTGCTTTCAACCAGCAATTTCCAGCTTAGAAGGGTACAGGCTATACTCTCCTGCCACAAGAGTCCAGACCACAACCCTTCCAATGTAAAGCAACTGGTTTGTAGCCCAAGTGCTAAAACCAGAACTAAGACGCTTACAGAACAGACACAATGAGCCTTCAACCAGCAATCCCCAGCTTAGAAGGGTGTAGGCTATACTCTCCTCCCACAAGAGTCTACACCACAAATCTTCCTAATGTAAAATAACTGGTTTGGAACCCAAGTGCTTAAAACAAAACAAACTTACACAACAAGCACAACAGACAGTCACCCAGCAATTCCCAGCTCAGAAGGACAGAGACTACTCTCTCCTCCCACAAGAGTGCCAACCACACACCTTTTTAATGTAAAATAACTGACCTGAAGCCAAGTCCTTTAACCAAAACTAAGGCACTTAAAGTAAAAATTACAATTTAATCAGGCTACTAACAAGCAGTAATAAATGCAGCAGAATAAATGCAATTGAACACTATAACAACAAACAGTAAAGGCAAAATAAAGTAATAAAGTAGGAAGAGACACAAAACAGTAAAGGCAGCCGAAGAAAGCGTTTTTTTAGTTAAATAGGAAGGGAGGAAAAAGAAGATAATTCAAGCTTAAGAAACTAATGGGGTGGGCCTTCCCAAATGATCTCACTGTACACAATAGAATGAGCTGATGCAATGGGACTGGGAGAAGTGTCCAATATCAGATTTACAGTAGAGGTGGGCAACTCAGAAGTCACCATGTTTTAAGAACACAACAACAATTGGGTAGGAGAAAAAAAAGAAGACAAACAGAACACAAGTAAAGAAACCTTGGAACTTCAGCCTGACATATAGGTTCATAGGTTTATACTAGGCTATCTTCCCTAAGGCATTTATAAGCCTAGCCCAAATTTTTGTGGCTTACGCCACCCCTTATATGAAAAAATACTGTGCCCATTAGTTTGTTGTGCCTTTGTCCAGCAGTGACACAGAGATGATTCCCGGGGTAAACCTACGATCTCCCATCCACAGGTCAAGATTTCTCTTGAACAGAGCCAGCGAGGTGCTCTGCCTCACATGGACCGGGATTTTATTCCACAGCATAGGGAGTCTCTGAGTGATAAATCTATCCCTCCAGCACGTCCTATTTATGTCCGTGCTAAGGTTTAAGTCGCTTGCTCTAGTGGTTTTGGTGGATTTGGATTTTTTGAGGTGGAGCATGTCCATTAATTCCGGGTTCACAAAATGTTCACAATATGTTCATAAAATACAAAAAACACCGCTATTGTGGAATTATGTTAACAACTACAACCTAAGAGCAGCACAGGATTGTTAAATATCACTGAAACTGTTAGAGCAAAAAAAAAATAAATAAATAAATGAATATATATATATATATATATATATATATATATATATATATATATATATATACACACACACACACACACACACACACACACACACACACACACACACACACTTATTATCAGCGTTGTATTTCCAAATGCGTTTAGAAGCAGGAATTCTTGTAGCCAGCCACAGGTGACAGCACAACAGAGCAGAAACTTACAAAATTAATTCCTTTATACTACCAAGATGAAAGGCTTTTCTAAAGTTAAACCCTCAGTGCTGTCAGAGAGAAACACAAGGAGCTATTGACCAATATTTCACATTTAAATAATGTTGCAGATTTTAATGATAAGATGGAAAAAGATGGTTAATGTCCTAAGCACTGCAGTGTGCACTAAACACTTACATATGGGGGGGGGGGGGTAAACTAAGTTTCAGCTGTCTAAGTGGAAAGCTACTAAAAGAGAAATATAGACTGAAAAGGGGTGGGGACTTTGTATTCTGGTTCTATGGAATACAGAGGGATGGCCAATACATTTAAATCATTGAAGGAGAGTGATTTCACAAAATGATAATTCTGTGCTTACTCACAACGTCCAATGAAAGGGGAAAGGGAAGGAGACATGTGGTCAATTTAATGTAAGGGGAAGGTACCTAGAAAGATGGTTGAATTTAAGAACACAACAGCACCAGGGTGGGAAGGTAGGAAAAATTTGTGTGCGACTCACACGAGACACAACTGTGGACTCTTTTTTTCCTGATTTTAATATCCAATTAAAAGCAAAATACAAGTAAAACACAGTGTAAAGAAAACAAATCACAACATACAAAATAGAAGAAGGTAATAAAGTATTACAAAATACAAGAAAGCAAAAGCATACTATCGTATCCCTCACGAGTCTGGTAACTGATAGCCCTAAAAGCCAGCGTTGAAGCAGTATAAACTTTTTGCCCAGTCATTACATGGTCCTACGATCCTTCTGTGAAGGATGCAGTTTAGTAATAGGCAACAGCTTATAGGGTTTATCAAAAGAGACAGACACGACAGAAGGATCATTTACACAAAAATTTTAAATCATCAGGCACTTTGTAAAATCTTTCAGTTTTCTTGAGTGCTGGAGCCTAAGAACTAGGGGCAACAGAGGCTGCTGAAAAGATATCCAGGATGGCAGCCAGGAAACAGCAGAGGGTCTGAGAAGCTCCATTTGGAGGAATTCATAATACCTCTTCTGAATATCAGAAACCTGATAACAATCTCATTTGAAAAAATTCCATCATACGTGAAAAAGTGTTTGGACTGATACTCTTCCTCAGACCCACAGTCCAAATGAGAAGGAAGCTGACAAAAGTATGCCAATGACTCTTCCACACAATCCAGATCCCCATCAGAAGACTCTTGTTTCCTAGACCTCTTAAGAGTAGTAGAGGACAGCGGAGGGACAGGCACGGAGACTCCTTAAGGAGGATTTAAAACCATTAAAGCATTGAACAACCCTTGAGTAAAATCCTGCCACTCATGTTGTGGATCTTTAACAGCAGGGGAAATATGCTTTTTTTTTTTTTTTCCTTATTTTGTTGGACATCTGTATAAAAAACCCTAGGAGAGTTAGATCCCTGCTGACACCCTACCAATGCTGCAAGAATCTCCTCCCAAACTAAAATCTGTGGAATCTCTCTGGCTCCCTCAGATATAATCAGCCAAGGTTCCCCGTCAACGTCTGGAGCAGATGTTTGAAAAGCCTCCAAGAACACACAAGAAGTCAGATCATGCCTGTCTCCGATAGGGTTGTGGCAGAGGCATCTGAGGCAACAACTGGAAGATCCTCCAGGCTTTCACCAACCTCAAGAGATATGTCCAAGGGAGGCTGGACAGGAGCCGAATATGACCAGAGTTTTTTGGCCGTTTTCTGGTCTGGCAGCCAACCCTCAGGAAAGGAAGACTCCACTACAGCACCTTGCGGCAACAACTTTATTTATTTCACATTAGTCTATCTGGATGCATGTCCTTTTTCAGCGGAGTCCCGGGGAGAAAAGCTCCATAACTGACAATAATAAAAACATCCATAATAAAAAAATACATAATCATAGGGATTGGTAGTACAGTAGAGGTAATTTACAACATATTACAGTACTAATAAACCAGAGGATGGAACAAGTAAGACAAGTTAACTGCAGTCAGTCACAAATGAAACATTTGCAATACCTTTGATTACTAACTACAGATGTTATTACCATTCTAGTATGCAGACAACATCTTACTTGAAAGTTTAAGATTCATGCTACATTAAGTAGTTTTGAGAATATAAGGAGTTTTCAGTAAGGAGGTAACATTGCAAGGAGATCAATAAATCAGGGAGACTAGTGAGTGTAGTTTGTATTATCCAGGTGAGGTACAGATACAGAGCCATCATTTAGTAAGGTGATTTTTCAATACTTTTTTAAAGAGGGGCAAGGATGTAGTGGAGGATATTTCAGAGGGTAAAGTATTCCAGATTTTAGGGATAAAATTTGAAAGAAAAGATTCACCCGCCTTGTTGTTGGCTTTAGCTCTGTCAAGCAAGAATTTTTGAGTAGACCATAGGGTTCTAGTACTAGAGTGTGGTTGTAACGGGTTTTGTAGTGAGGGAATGTTATCAGGATTGTATAGTAGTTTATGGGCCAATGTAAGTTGGTTCTAGAGGGAATTCTAACCAAGCTAGCTGTTTCAGAACCTCATGATGGTGTGTTCTGTTAGGAAAATTAGTTGCAAACTTAGCTATTTTATTATAACATGATTCCACTTTTGCTGAGTCAGATTTTATGAGGTTAATGAAAAATAGGAGAGGGATAGAGAAGTGTGGACAGGAGGTGAATTTGGGCTACAGTGGACTTTGTATAATTTGTAAGAAAAGTGCTTATTGCGGTACAGAATGCCTAGTTTTTTATGCACCTTTTTAACAGGCTGAGATATGGATATCAAACTTAAGGTTATTGCCAATTTCAACACCCAGGAGCTTTGTTTGGACTGCTGTTGAGATAACAGTTTTGTTTAGTGATGATAATGTGAATGAGGGAGGGGGAACAGTGGGTTTTGTTGGGTGGAATAGCATAAATTTAGTTTTGTTTAGATTAAGGATCAGCTGAGAGTTTGTGATCCAGGTTTCTACGGCTGAAAAGGCATCTTGGGTCTGAGCTTGTAATAGATGGAATTTGCACAAATTAGTATGGAATCACTGGCATTCTGGATGATGGAGGCCTGTTAGGTTGCAGTATGGAAATCATTGGTGAAGAGAGAGAACAGGAGGGGTCCAAGTATGGATCTTTGAGGAAACCCTAGGTTGACAGGCAGAAGGGGAGGGAGTTCATGCTGCCAGAGGACAGCTTGTTTACGTTCTTGTAGGTAACTCTGGAACCATGTGAGACTGGACTGAATTTGTTTAGTATGTGGCACCACATCGAATCCTTTAGAATGGTCTAGGAATATTGCTGAAATGTACTTGTCATTGTTTCTATGGAAGTTCACAAGTGCTGGATAATAGTTTGTGATTGACGAGGAAGGACTGGAGTTGTTTGTGGATGCACCTTTCTAAAATTTTTGACAGTGAGAATTGTATGGTAATAGGGAGATAGTTGGTCAGTTCTGTAAAATTGCCACCTTTGTGGAGTGGAATAACGTGGGTAATTTTCCAGATATCTGGGAGTATGTTTTCAGCTAGTGACCTGTTAATGAGGATGGATATAGAATAGGCTATGGCTTCTGCGGCTATGCAAACAAAATCAACTGGGAGTTTGTCTGCAGCTAGTGTAGTGGGTTTGAATTTACAGAGTAGTCTTATATCATGGCAGTGGGGAAAGGTTTGAAGGAGAAGGGGTTGCGACTATACTTTCACACTTGGCAGAGGGTGATGGAAGCAGATGAATGATTATTTTGTTTAGCCAAGGTTAGTATGGATTCAGTAAAGAATTTATTGAACTTGGTAGCAATATTTTCAGAGGTGCTGGATGTCTTAGGGGAGAGCTTGTTTGCTGTACTGGGTGTGAGTATAATCTTAATAGCTGTACTTCCTGACTCTCATTCATTTCTTGTTCCAAACTAAAACTGGAGGTACCTAACAAACAGATAGGTAACAGAGGGGTTACCCTATATCTTTAGTCAATGATTTGAGCAATGAAGTTATTAATAAGAGAGCCATGGGTCATTTCAACCCCATTCTTAATGAAAAGTCTACTAATTTGACTGGGGTTGAGTCTAACAATATTGCACCTATCTGTTTGTTAGGTACCTCCAATTTTAGTATGGAACAAGAAATGAATGAGAGTCAGGAAGTAGTAACTACTACTAATATGAATCATTTGAATGCCTTTATTACTACATTTAATACGGAAAGTTATCGCATAAGGAGTATTTTATTTAAAAAATGGGAGACTCTAATGAGAGAAAATGATATAAGGGAACGTGTAGGTAATTTGCTTAAGTTTGTTTATAAAAAGGGACTGAATTTTAAAACTGCTTTTGAACGAACAGTGAAAACTCAAATAGCAGGAAGAATGATTAAATGTGGGGCATGTGTTTACTGCCATTATATATTGGAAGTCAGTCAGATTAATGTTAACAAATGTAGGGTCTGTATTTGTGGTAGACTGAATTGTAATTCATCTAAAATTGTGTATTGTGTTATTTGCTCACTAAGCCCATGTTTTTACGTGGGCAAAACTGAGCATGAGTTAAAGAACAGAACGGGCGAGCATTTGAGTGGTATCCGGTCAAGGAAAGAAACTAATGCACTGGCAAAAAGTATTTTTAATAATCCAGGTCATGAAGTTAAAGTTTATTGTGTTGGAAATCTTGAAGCCATCAGAACAGGGAGGGGATTGGCCCCTACTTCTTGAAAAAGCTGAGCTTGTATGGCAACTTCATCTTAACGCCCGGTTTTTGCCAGGCTTAAACGAGGCTGAATGTATTAAATGCTTATTGAAGTTAAGGGCATTAAACAGATGAAAAGAAGTTTTTTAGGTTTAAGATAACTTATTTATGTTTATTTTTATTTATTAGGATTACTTGTATGAATCATAAGGATTTTATTAGTCCGGGGGGGTGCCTATTGTCAGACGTAATCATTGGTTCCTATGTGGGTGTGTTTTAGATTTGCATTTTGATTGGATAAAGCTTATTTAACAACAGTTGCTGCAAAATGGTGGTTTTATGTGATGAAGTTCCTGTATGACTTTAAAGTCAGAACAAAAGCGTTTATGTTTTGGACTGTTTTTTGCTGTTTCTTTTAAACTGGGTGTACCTTGTGCTGGTTAACAGCATTTTAACATTAAAAGTGTTGGTGTTCGTACTAAGCCATTCTTGCCATGCTGTTTTTGGATTACAGTGCTGTTTTTTTGTCTTATCTTCATTTTGGAGTTTTTCTGGCTGAATGGAGTCTTCGAAACAACGGACAATGCAGGCTCTGGAGGAGTCTGTAGGTGACTTGGCTGTTTTAATTCAACAGCTGAATAAAAGAATTGAGCGGATTGAGCAAATTTCCTTATTGCAGCTTACCACCCACAGTCCTTCGTATACCCCCACCGGATATGACTTCTGCTAGTGCTTCTGAAATGGTGAATCAACCAACTGGGAGCCTTATTCATGCCTCATCTCACAGAACAATTCTAACACCAAGTGAACGACCTGCTCAAACCAGTAATGGCAGCACTAATACAGCTGCTTGGACAAATGAGTTCCCTTCTTTAAATGACTGGATAAACGCTAATGCTCTCGTTTGAAAAATAGTACAAATAGACTTAATGATAGACTCAGTGACAAGGTAGTCAAACTTGACCGTAATTTGTTAAAAATTAAGAAAATTCAGATGGACACTGAATATTTTAAGGAATGTTTAAGAATGAAGATTGTGCCTAAAAGTTTACCACTTGGGCGTTTTCACACAGGGCTGGTTCCTAATTCTGGTTACCACAAGGAGCTTTTACAATTATTTGACAGGCATAGTTTTGAGTATATGGAACTGGTGATTAAACACAATAATGAAACTGTTGAGATGTTTACTAGAGACACTTTATTTTAGAGCAAGCTTTAATGCAGAATGTGTCTTTTGCTGAAAATAAATTTGAATATTCACGCATGCTGCATTCAATTGAACAAATGCTGGGTATAAAAACACGGAAAACAAAGAAGTTGTCTAGGAACATTGATGAATACAAGAATAATACTGCCTGTCCCCCACCCCTGTATTCACAAGTATGGAATAGGAGAACAATTCATTTTGCAATAGTGTAGAAAACGTGGACATGACTATTACAGGGGAGGACGACTGGAAGAATGATTTTTTTACACCACAGCGATTTCTCTCCCAAGACAATCAGAACGGTTGAGGAATCAACAAGCAGCGAATACAAATTGGGGAGGTCTGTGGCATCCAGGAAACTATCAACAATCGAGGGGATCAACCAGCCAATACAGGGGGAACAGCAGAGGCTTTCAGAGGGGGAGGAAATGAGTCTTTCACCACCATTTTATGGACAAATAAATGACCATTTCCCATGTTCTTTGTCAGCATTGACCATTGTAAAAAACAATTTGAGAGACTTTAAAGTGTACAAGTTTTCTTCTGTGACAATTAATAAAAGCATGTGCGATTTACTATCAAAGGGGATGACCTTTCTTCCTAGCAAGAAAACTAATATGGTGCAAGTTTTGATTGCTCTTAACCCTTATGTTCGGAAATTAAATCTAAACTTAATGTACTAAAGTGACATTACATTGACCAACCCCACTTAGAGTATCCAATATTTTTAACCCCCCCCCCCCCCCATCCATCTCGAAATTTTTGAGCATATGTCTGAACTGGACATTAGGTCCATGTGTATAAAATTAATAATAACAAAAATAAAAATAATCTAACTGCTGGTTAACAGAGTTTTAATATTAAAAATGTTGGTGTTCATGCGAAGTCATTCTTGCTGTGTTGTTTTTTGAATTATAGTGCTGTTTTTCTGCCTTTTTTCTAGATAAATAGAAAAGGAGGAGAGATGACTATGTAGGGTAGGCAGCCGAATCAGATCAGTTTTTTTTTTTGGCCTTTTTCTTGGCTGGCAGCCGATCCTCAGAACAGGAAGACTCCACTATAGCACCTTGCAACAGCAACTTTAGACACTGGTTTTCTAGATAAATAGAAAAAGAGCACAGATGACTACATAGGGTCTTAGGGACAAACACCTGACAAATGGAACACTGTGTATGGTCGTGAGAAGTACCCAAACAGAAGAGACATTGTTCGTGACAATGTTTATGGGGAATCTGCCTCCCACACTGATACTCTCCCTTTCTGCCTGACATGTAAACACACAACAACAAAAATAAAAGAGATGATAAGAAAGAACCCCAAAGGGGCACTTATCTGAAAATGGTTCAGTAACCAGCACAAAAGAAGAGCATTCAGACCAACATTCAATGATGGCAGTTGGACTGGTGGCAAAGAAGTTCTGAGGTGTGTACGTCCGTATGTCACCTTTATTCCCTATGCCTTGCGCTGGGAGCACACATGTGATGTACAATGCCTATAAACTCTAAAGGCTTTGGTATACTGGCCATATGTTGGGCTATCCTTGGCAGGAGATCCCTTACGTAAGGAATAATGCAACAGTGATACGGAAGGACATCAATAAATTACCACATTAATCATTCTGTAACTGTTTTGGCAATTGTATATTGCACCGTACAGACATATCTCCTTTAAATATATGAGTTTTAATAATTTGAGTTACTCCTGCAATAGCAGTCCCCAACACATCACCTCATACGTGGAGTCATGGCTAAATAATGGATGCAGCCAAACTAAACAATGAGTAGGAGGGCATTTGAAGGAAACATACCCATGGCCATAACCCCACTTCCCATACAAAGGATATTACAGAAAACAAAATTCTTGGTCTTGTCAAACAAAATATATCTGCAACAACAAATCATGCAAAATACCAAAATCACAGACATGCAATAGTCATGCTTACTAAATGGAAGAGTGTAAAAAGAAGTTAAGTTGTAGACATGCAGTCAGGTTTTAACATCACAGTGGCTGTTGGGCCCAGTATCAATTACTCATAGCATTAATCCAGTGCACACTGCAATACATCATCATTTAACATCTGTTGTAGACCTCAGACTATCATGAGCTATGTCCTCTCTTTGGCAGTTCTCTTTCAACTAAAAATAAGTAAATCAGGCAAGAGGGTGCTGCATAGCAGTCATCTCTAATTTCACGTCAGGCTTATTTGAAATGTTGCTATAACTCTCAATGTCTCTGTAATGATGAAAGCCTTGCCTGGAACACTTGCTTTAACTGGATACAGTATTGCAACCAGCACAGTAGCCTTCAGAGTCGATGTTTACTTGCATTGAGCAGATGTAGCTCAAAAGTGTAAGTGCTACTTGAAAATTCCTTACCTGAATTACACATTTGTGTGTGTGTGTGTGTGTGTGTCTTTGTTTCACTTGGGTATTTTACTGCATACAGGAATTTAAAAAAAAAGTTTATGAATATCCCCCAGAACATTCATTGGATCTGACACCTGCTACAATTCACATATGCCTTCCTCCCTAACTTCCCTGATACTTTCCTGATGTAGTTGGGAAGAACGGGTACCCTGGACACAGTTTTAATTTCAGTAAAGTAGTTCCAGTCTGGCACAAAGGACAATATGGATTCCTCCACATGAAGTAGCAAAGCATGTGAACCCATTCTGCCTTCCAAGTGGTTGCCACTTATTCTTCCAGATGGTGTTGCCATAAAAATTATGCAGCAGCTAAGCAGTAGAGTATCTTTGCAGTAATCTGCATAATATAGTGTGCTAGGGATTTTGTGGAATGTTTGCATAGTTTTAAATTCCTGTTTAGACAGAAAGAATACCGCACTTTTTTGTTTAAGTCAGAGGTGACTGATAATCATGTGTAACAATCAATCTCCAAGTATTTGCTACTGAGTTCATTGGAAGGGGTGGTAACACCATCTAACTCCCCCTCTACCATAAATATTTTGCCCATCTAGTATCCATATATATGGCCGAGACTACATAACATTTTTTCAAGTAACAGAGCATGAGCAGTAAAGTTACTATACAATTCTGTAAGGATTATTTTTTGTGATTTGTTATTTCATGTTTTGTGACTTGTTACACTACTTAACTCTACAAAATACAAACTGACTTGTTATAATATTTACATTTGAAATAGACATTAATATTTTTATTTGTGGCTTTAAATTTCTAATAGACATTAATATAATTTTTGTGGAGCTTTACTTTCTGATGAAAAGGGACACTTGCCCAGTTGGACTATCCTGGTGAAAAATACAAAAATAAAATACAGAAAGAAAGACATTTACTCATGTGGCACTTTCTCTTTTTTAACTATGCTACTGCAATGCTCATCAATTAAACATGGCTGTGATATTTAAAAAAATAGATAAAGTCTCCTTAATGTTTCTTAATGTGCAGTAAAAGCTTGCTTGTCTATGTGATACCTCTAGTATATGAGCAGAATATCTTTGCTGTTATATCTACAACAATTTGGTCTGACCAGCCTCTCAGAGTATAAAATGCACTGATTTTCTATCACCGCCTCCTCATACACAGCATCATCTCTACATCCCAACCTTTCAGAGTATATGCACTGGATTCCTGCCCATAGCAAATACATTTGCTACAGCCCATCACTTTGGAAGCAGAACCACGCACGTACTAAATCTTATCACTCTTTTTGGCCTGTAATACTAATTACTGTTCATCTGGGCTCCACCACTGTACATTAAGCCAGGAGACTACTCATATTTCTTACCCACGTACCACAAAGAACAGATTAGTGCTCCTGAGTTTCTCCCTTTCTCCCACCTGCCCCTCTGTTGCCTGGGGAGCTATTCAAACAGTAATCAAAAGGAAGGAAGGAATCAACATCCGGCCTACTTGCTAGCAGGTGTGCAAACACTATGAATTTTACTTAGATGAGTCTAACACTTACTATAATGTCAAACTCTAATAAAGAAAGATATGGAACTTCATAATGAGTAAAGAGCTACATGGCTGCTAAGAGTTCATCTTTCCTTACTGGATTAGGCTTATACTTCCACTTCTTTCATTTGGTGGTAGACCTCATCATTCATTCACACTACTGACCTCCTACATTTACTGAACTTATAATTAAATTGATCCCTGTAGAGTTTTAAGAACTTTAGCAATTTTGCAAACATTACATATACAGATATTCTTGAGTAACAGAAAGAATTTGAATACTATTATAACCACTAACCTAATGGTGGGTGAATATATTATAATACAGCAATAGTACCAATCTTCCAGTCTTCCTGGCCCTTGTGGTCCTAAAATTGGTCCTCCAGTTTCATATATCTAGCGTAAAATAGAGAATAACTACAAGGTTTATGGCAGTGAATAAATATATTTTAATCTAAGTTCTACCTACCCAAGCCGCCGAAAGCGGTTTGACTGATATGGTGTAAAGTACTCTGGCAGACTGCTGCTGACAAAGAATTCAATTTTACTTGATATCATGTACTGATGTGCAAGCAGCTGCAGTTTACGAATCCTACATGGTTCCACCATCTGGAAGACAATCTCTTGAGGGTATGAACAGAACCTACAGACAGACAGTACAGTTCGGTTAAGACACAAATGTTTACACTCCAATTTCATTAAGTAAAATATAAAAAATATGTAAACAGAATACAGGTACTTTTCAGTAATACAGGTTTCAGAACATTCTGATAACAACTGAATTAATAAATACAATCTAAACATAAGTCAACAATAACCAATAAATTCAAACTGAGCAAGTGATATGAGAATGTCTACTCTCCACAATATTACTTTTGCTAAGACAATTGTTCTTAAAATAATGTTAGCCTAAATGAAAATACAAGAACAGTTTATGATAAACTGAATTTTCTACATGAACCTTACTCAGTACAGTTACATGAATGCTATTTAAAAAAGATATCCTTCCATAAGGTTCACATACTCTGATGAACATGAGCCAAAACAAATTTTTAAGGAAGTGTCAATATCTATCTTACCCACCAGTATAAAATGCATATAATGAAATGGTTCTACTTCAG
>NC_056729.1:1487246141-1487358641 GCF_019279795.1 Protopterus annectens | reverse complement strand
TCCTGTGGTAAGGCTGAGATTAAACAGCTGCCTTATGTGCGGGTTTAATTCCTCATTTAGCTCGTGTAGCACACAGCCGGGGACACCATCCGGTCCCATTGATGCTGTGTTTTTAGCTTTAGAGAGAGCAGCTTTCACCTGCGCATTTGAGATGTTCGGGAGGCTACACTCGGCTGGGATAGTTATCTCTCCTTTAGGGGAGAGGGGTGAAGTTTGCACTGAACCTGTCTGCCAGTATGTTGGCAATGTCTGTGGGTTCAGTGATTTTTGTATCATTTTGGACTAATTCTGAGCATATCTGGGAGTTTCCACCCAGGTTCCTAACATAGCTGAAAAAGGCCTTATGATTTTCCTTTGAATCCATGGCAATTTTTCTCTCAAAATTGGCCTTAGTTGATTTTATGAGTGCTCGTATATTTTTACTAATAATGATCAGGGGTGACTTCCCTTTTATGGATTTTGTTCTATCATGTAATAGCTTTCTCCTCTTATTGTAAAGTTTGTTAATGGCTGGGGTCCACCAGACTGGACGTTTGCCCTTTGTGGAAAGAGTCTTGGTTTTATTTGGGATTGCCTGATCCATGCAGTCCTGGAGGTGTTCATAGAAGGCATTTGTAAGGGCTTCCGCAGCTTGTGTTGTGGTTTCCTCTGGCTCAGGGGCCTTGAAGGATACCACACCAGTCTTGAGTAGTGTGAAGTTTGCTTTAGAGAAGTTCTTCACTATGGTCTTTTTGTTTGGGGTGGGGGCGGGATGTGGATTTCCAGTGAGATTAGTTTATGATCAGATCTCACCAATGAGGGATATACTTCCGGTGTGGAGCATTTTGTCCCCATGTTTGTGACAATGAGATCTAGTATATTTTCTCCTCTTGTGGGAACAGTGACTAGCTGTTCCATGGCATTTGAATTTATGAACTCCAGGAACCATTGGGCTAGAAAGTTAGGGCTTGAGTAATGTTCCCAGTCTATATTCGGGTAGTTGAAGTCACCCAATATGATGGTGTTTGGAGATACATTTATACCCTCCAGTGTCTTCAGGAAGGCTGTGTGGGGTTCCTGAGTTTGAGAGGGTGGCCTGTAGCATGCTACAATTTGTAGAGCAGTTTTGCCTATGGTTAGTTGCACCTGGATGGTTTCCGAAGCTTCGTGCGTTGCCACCAACCTGGAGGTGTGGGTATCCTTTATGAATATGGATACACCCCCTCCTTTTCAGTATTTTGAAAATTAGGTATTTTGGTCTTGGTCAAACGAAAATCTGTCAAATGAGTTTTCTGACATGTGAAGTAGATATATGGGTCTATTTCACATGATCGAACTTTCAAATGTTTGACTTTCATATGGCTGAGACCATATGATCGAACATCACCCCCTGCTATTTAAATATATCAACTCCGAGATCGCACTACAGTGCAGAAAAGGGAAATCTTCCCATTCCGCTTTGTATGGAATTAAGAACGTTCGAACTTTTAAATGTTTGATCATATGGTCTCTGTCATATGAAAGTTGAACTTCTGCAAGTTCGATCATATGAAGAGGACCCATAGATATATATATATATATATATATATATATATATATGTACTGGGGGAGAGAGAGAGGTCCCTATCAGATTACCGAAATGTCAAAACTTTGAACATCATATGGCTGAGACCATACGATCGAAATTTTGAAACTTTAAACGTTTTCAATTGAGATCACCATAGAGAGAAAATGGAAAATTTGCCATTTTTCTCACTGTAGTGCGATCTCAGAATTTTTAAAACTACAATCATATGGTCTTGGCCGTATGATATTTGATGTTTTGAAACTTCAGTAATCTGATAGGGACCCATACGACACACACGCACACATACATATATACGTTTATACATATGCACACACATATAGATATAAAAATAATACTGTGCATGTGTGTCACAAGATACTGAAATTGTATTCCCTTTCTTGAAACCATTTTGCATTTCTTGGACTGTGGACTTTATTTATTTAATTTGCTTATACTTTGATGACTGGGTTAGTTCCACTAGGTCAACATCCACTATCCAAGGGATACCAGTGATGGTATTCGTACTGACTAGCAGAAATCTGGGCCAGGGAACTGGAAGACTTCCCCTTCTCTTTTTGACAAGTGCAGTGGGATCACTTACATCAACCTGAAATACCATCAGCTCAGGCAGATGGACCTTGGTTTTCATGTCTCATCTGAAGGATGACACATTCAGGAGTGCAGCACCTCCATAATCCTGCACTGCAGTGCCAGCACTGGAAAATTAATCCTACTATCTGGCATGGCAGTAGAACTTACAGCCCTCTGATCATCTACCACCAATAGTGTGTGCTGCCTGCTGAGCTAAAACTGCAATTAGTCCTTAGTGGATCAGATCTCTGCCCCACTAGTTACTTTGCCAGGTCAAGGGCTGTAGCAGGTAAGGCTTATGCTGTGTAAAGCTTTCAACCAAAAGCATTACAATTCTGAAGTTAGAGGAGAGGGTTCTACTGGAGAAGATGATGAAAAATAGTTGCTACATATAAGTATGTACAATTAGTATGTCTATAAATCTAATACTTCTATATAACATATGTGTATATATATATATATATATATATATATATATATATATATGTGTGTGTGTGTATATGTATATATATGTGTATATATATATATATATATATATATATATATATATATATATATATATATATATATATATATATATATATATATATATATATAAGCTCAGCAAAATGATAAAATCAATAACAGCCACAGTCTACAAAACTTAATATACAGTGAAGCAAAATACATTGGAGTAGACAGAATAATCCATGAATACAGTCGCACAGTCTACAAACGATAGCACACGAAGAAAAAATTACAGTGGAAGTAACACACTTCCGGAACATATATACAATATGTACAAAAGATAATAGAGACATTTCAGTAGTTTAGTGAAGGACATAAAACTGTTTCCATGTACTAATGTAACTGGAAACATGCAACTCAGAATTCACAGCCATTGTCCCTAAAACATTTGCTCATCACTTTCCTGTGGCAGTGCTCTCTTAGTGTATTTTTTTTAATTTTCCAAGGTATGGTGAGCCTTCTTCTCAGCTGGGGGTTTTGTCTAGGCTATGGCCTGCCACATGGAAAAAACTAATTCTCCAATATTTGACTTGAACTGAAGATATTTAAGGGGAATGTTATCCTCTTGGCTGCTTCTCAGGGACTTGGCTTGCTCTCCAGGAAACTTTGTTTTCAGAGGTGGACTGTATTTTTTTATGTTGCACAGTAATATACTTAACAGGAGGTTAACCTGTCATGCAGGGGAAGCCAATTTACTCCTATTAGTACATCACAGTAATGTGTACAAGTGTTTGCTAATAGTACAAATTTGTATTTTTGCTTTCAGCAAACTGAAGCCTTTCTGTATCATATAACGAGTGTACGGCCAGGTAGTCTGCTAGGATAGGGAGAATTACAGTTGTAGATACACTTGTTGCATTAATGGGTAAAATAATGTTTTATATTTTTTAACAGTTTAAGATGAGACAAATATATTTCAAAAATACATGAAACACTATGTGACTGCAGGTCAGTGTTGGCATACAATTATGTCCATGGTTTCCATACATTTACATCAGTTATTTTTATCTCTACATATGCATCTCTCTGTCTACACACACACACACACACACACTATACTGCAATATGTATTATAATGTAACTGCAGTAAACTGATTGTATTACTTATTAATCTTATATGTTACTTATGTCTGTGATTGTCTTACTATCATCTTTACTGGAGCTTTTCTCCTTGGGTCTCTGCAAACAGGTACCATTGCCCAGTCAGACTTTCCCCACTAAATAAATGTTAATAAATAAATATTTAGGCATTAGTCATGTATGTACACATCTCGTCAGCATGTAGTAAAACACAACTGTGGACGGTCATGTGACAGAAGAGACTGCAGTGTCTGTGGTGGACTAATGTGTTTGTAGACTGCCCATTACAGATCTATATGGGCTGAAGGGCAAATTCCTGCTTAGATCTACTATTAGTCTTTTAGTGTTTTGTGACCTGTGCACTATGCAAAGTCATACACAAGACTTTGCTTTTGGGGGGGGGTACTTATTGGGTTACTGGGTTGTTATTCTTCCCCCTCATGGTACAACAGGCCTCGGGTTTACATGTAGGAATGTATACATGGACAAAATTATCCATTCAGCTGCACTGGTAACAGGCCAATACAATGTGCCACCTGTTGTTGAACATAGTTGGAAAACAGTTCAAACACTGATTTACTTAAAAGAAAGACTAATGGTATCCATTTCACTTCTTTCAGAGTGGATACAGTGGCAGACCAAAGGACATGTGCAGTGTGAAGGTCAGTATCATATATAGAAGGTGCTGCATTTTCTTGTAAGCTATGATACTGTAAAAGGAATGGTGGAAGTACCTGTTTGCTAATGCTTTACATTGCCTGTGATGTTTATCTCGGAATAAACCTCTACAAGTGTGGATATATGGACATTCATACGAGGAGGTGGTATGGGAAGAAAAACTCTAATTCTAAACTGGAACTTAACTACATACAAGACAGAATTTGAATACCAGTATTCTTACAATACAGAAGTGAAACTATATATAGCAAATTAAATTACTTATTAGGTACAGGTACAATGAATACATGCAGGGCAAGTCCGTTTTACCATAAAAACATATGACTACAGAGAACATATTGTCTGTGTTAATAAGTACAGACGTTCTAGGAGGTTAGAAGGTAGAGAATAGAAACCAGAGAAAGAGTCATAAATTAGGAAGATACTAAACAGAATAAAAGTGATATGTACAGAAGTTACAGGAGCTGAGGAAGCAGAGAACAGAAAAATAGTACAGACATTATAGCAGGTGAATGAGCAGAGAACAGAAGAGAGAGCACAGAAGTTATAAGAGGTGAGGAGATAATGAATAGAGGAAACGGAGTTGTAGAGAAGGAGGGTATAAATAATAGAAGAGATAGTGACTGCACTAATGCTAACTTTCCAGCACTAGTTTCCAACCTAAGACAACTTAAAAGCCAACAAGCCATGAGGACCCCCAGTGAAAATGTCCACTTATACCATGGAAGGGTAG
This sequence comes from Protopterus annectens, assembly GCF_019279795.1. NCBI lineage: Eukaryota > Metazoa > Chordata > Ceratodontiformes > Protopteridae > Protopterus > Protopterus annectens. The sequence continues at coordinate 1,487,353,506 of NC_056729.1, read as the reverse complement.
TTAGTTAGATTAAAGAGCTAGTAGAATGAAAACAAAATAATTCTTGTAGGACTTTGAGTAACATATTCATCACATAATTGTATTTTTAAATCTCTACATGCTGTTACACGGCTGAGGCAAACATGAATAGTGTCACTTTGTTGTGAGAAGATGTTTACGTTGGTTAGGATTGTTATAGTGTTTAGTTCTGACTGTAAGCTCATGGAGACATAATTCCATAATTCTGTCACAGTAGTTAAATACCACCATAATGATTGTTTGATTTTATTATAAGTAATTAATTTTGGTTAAGAGATTGAAGTAGTCTGGGGGAATACAGTTTTGGACAAGGTTAAGCTCTGAAGGACATTTGTGTAGTTTATATAAGAAGTTGTCAATAACTAACTGGTTGAGTGCTACAATGTTTTGTACCTCTAATCAACCTACTTAAGTGTTATGCAGTGATGACTTTTAAGTAGGTTAGCTGCAAAATTAGCTACTTTGTTATGTGCACTTTCTAAATTTATGTAGGACCGTCCTTTGCAGGCTGGTGAAAATTGTTGATGCCTACAGGACAGATGGGAGTAGACGTGGTTCAGCTGTACTGAGTAGGGTTGTTTCTGTGAGATAAGGTTTGGCTTTAAACAACATTCTTAATTTGTAGTTTGCTTTGGCTACTACATAACTAATTTTACAGGTGTATTTTTCAGAGATATTTTGATTTCTGTGTTATATTTCTAGTACACAGCTGAGCTAAAGTCACGTTTTTATTTAGAAGTAAGTGAAAGTTAGCCACTTTTCCATATAATTAAATGATACTCCTCTATTTGCAGTTCAATGGAAGATGTTGCAGAGGCTGTAAGTGAGGAATCATTCGCATTTTGTACTAAGGATGGATTTATTGTTGCATTTTACACAGCACTGGTGAATATACATTGAATAGTACTGGTCCTAAGATAGAACCTTGTGGCAGTGGTAGATAAGTGAACAAAATGAGTGGCACGCCATTGGACACGAGTGTGTTGACTCAGGTAATTCAAACCAGTTAAGAAATGGTCTGCTCACATTCAGTTTAGATAACCTGTTGAGAAGTAGCTAATGTGATAGAGTGGCAAAGGCTTTAGACAAGTTTATGAAAAAGGAAGGCAAAAGCAACCTTTGATTTTTTTTTGTGTGCTATCTTAATCTAAGCTGAACAGAAAATTTAGAACTGGGGTTCGGAAAAAGCATTTTTGTGTTGGGGGACAGGAGTTTGTTTTTTTAAGAGAATTCTGATGACTTATTTTTGTTCACATTTTCCAGAACCTTTTTTATATTGGGATAAGATCTATAGGTTAATAGCTGAATAAGTCAACTAATGAGTCAACATTATATAGAGGGATTGCATATGACTGTTTCCACATATTATGGACATATTATTCTTGATGAATATATATATATTAGAGTGGTTATGGAATATGCTATCTGCTGCTATTCAGAGATATTTTGAAGGGCTTGCGATAATGATACTATTTTTTGTTTGTTTGCTTCTTTTTTGAATAAATTCTTTACTCAAATGGCAGAGACAGGTTAGACATTATGTTCAATTATGCTCATTGTTATCAATTGATTTGAAGGAGTTTATTAGCTTATGAAAGATGTGGCTGCTTGCATGCAATAGGAGTTTAGTTTACAGGCTATACTGCAGTTGGCCTCATTTCATAGGTTCATAGGTAGGTACTAGGCTATTGGCCTTAGGGCCTATATAAGCCTAGCCAAAAAGGTACCCTGGCTTTCGCCACCCAAGTAAATTATTTTCCTGTGCCCCTGTCGAGCACAGCCACAGAAGTGATCCCCGGGGTGAATTTCCTATCTCCCATCCAATCATCAAGATTTTTCTTGAAGAGTGCTAATGAGGAACTTTGTTTGATATAGATAGGTAGTTTGTTCCAGAATATGGGAAGTCTCTGGGACAGGAATCTATCTCTTCAGCATGTTCTGTTTATTGTGATGACAAGGTTTAGGTCTCTAGAGCGTGTCGCTTGGAGGGATTGGGATTTCTCTACGTGGAGCATGTCCAAAAGCTCTGAGTTTGACATAGCCTTGTATGTTAGGCAAAGATCATCTCTAAATAGGCGATATGTGACGGAGTAAAGCTGGAGTTTTTTTTCTGACAGTCTGCATATGGCATCTATTTGAAGCTAGTAATCCTCTTTGCGAGGTATTTCTGCGGCCTTTCTAGTTGTTGTAGATGTCTTGTGAGGTACATACTAAAAGGGGTGTTGTACTCGATAATGGATCTAATGAGTGACGAGTAGAGGGGAACAATGACCTCTTTTTTCCTGGATGAGAAACCGTTTGTGATGCGGTGTGCCACGTAGAAGGATTTCCTGACTACTGTGGCGATGTGATTATCAAAGGATAGACTACTGTCCACCTGTGTCCCAAGGTCTCATCACACATTCGGTGTTAAGCAGACTACTGCCTATGTGGTAGTTCATGGGTACAGAGTTTTTATCAAAAGGGATGACAATTCACTTTTTGGCATTGAGCTTAAGGCCATGGCTTTGACACCAGGCATCTATCTCAGTGAGGCCCTTTTGTAGGATGTCCACATCGTTAGGAGTTTCGATTATGGCTCCTAGTTTGCAGTCATCTGCAAACTTCATTAGCCAAAGACCTTCTGTGTTACGGTGTACTTCAGAGAAGTAGATACCAAACAGAAGAGGACCCAGGACTGAACCCTGTGATACTCCACTTTTCACTAGTCTGAAGTCAGACTTGGAGTCTGCTACTTTCACAGCGTGGGTTCTGTCAGTGAGCCAGCTAGCATCCCATCTTGTGACATGGGGATTTATACCTACTTTAGTGAGTTTATTTATAATTTCAATTTTGGGTTAGATTGTTTTTTTTTGTTTTTGTTTTACCTTGTTTAAGCAGTTTACTTATAAAATATTTTTTTTCACTATTAAGTACCATTCTTGCTGATTTCTTTGTTAATTAAAAGTTATGTTCTTATCATAACTAGGTATCTTGTTGTCCATTTTCATTCTTCCACAATGAGTGGGATCAGATCCTATCCTCAGAACCGACTCGGCTGCTTATTTCAGACTTAGGATCCACCTTTTGAGCTCCTCTCTGTACCCACAATGCTCTGCTGTATCATCAATGCCCAGATCGAGTTTGCTGCCCAATCCCCATAGGATCAACAGAGACAGGAGATGAAGAAAGAAAGATAGGGCTCAAACCTGGAACTGTAGGTTCCAATGCAGTCCAATAGATCAATCCAGAAGCTTGGATGGGAGATGGATGGCACCGAAGTTGAGGAAGAATGAAAAAGGACAACGCAGATACCTAGTTATGGTAAGTGTGATGTCCCTGCTCTGGGTCAGTAATCACGGAGCCTCAATCCTCACCACTGACAACACTGAGGGATGTTCACTTGGAACAAATATAGATACGCACAGTATTTCCAGATGCAGCTCCCTGCACCAAGCACAATTTCCTTAAAAACACACAGGGAACACACTCTCATACTGGGCCTGGGTTTCCCTCTCTCTCTCACCAGGCCTCAAATAAGACTCCACACTGACCACAGCTGTAGAGTTTAGTCGTCAGCATAGTGTCCCAAGCCAAGTCCTCTACCACCCTCCCTGTGAAATGAGTGCTCTGTGTCCCTGCTCCAAGTAGCTCACACACACACACACACACACACACACACACACACACACACACACACACACACACACACACACCTGGGGAAGGCTGGCACAGATTTACCAGTTATGACCCCTCTGCCCAGACTATAAGATAAAACCTGCCACCAGAACACTCCAAAGGCAGCTACTCAGGCTCTTACAAAGGTACCCAATTATGTTGTTGTTGTTGTGTCTTTCAGCTTTTCCCGGTTAGGGGTCGCCACAGCAGAACTCCGGTCCGCTAATTATTGGCAGTTGATTTTTACGTGCCAAGTTGCCAGCCGTGACACAACCTTCAACGAAGGTACGCCCATTCACGCATGTTTCCACGCAGAAGACGCTCTAGCTGAGAATCGAACTGGACAGCGTCTTACTGTGAGGCAACAACGCTACCGCAGCACCACCACCGCGGATCCTACTGAGTAAAATTAACACTAATACAAATGGTTGTGTTTGACCAACGCAGCAAAGCTTTCAGGAGCTACCACAGTGTCACCAAATAAATATAAGTACTCTCAGAGGTTAAAATATTCTCTAAAAGACCAGCCACAATGAAAAGTTTAAATATATTTAATAATAAATAATAAAAGAACATGAACATACTAAATTTATATTTACAATAAACACCAGAGTTTCAATTGCAGGCAATATTAAAAATAACACAGATGGACAGATTCACACAGATGCAAAAATAGCACTTATTTTCCTGACTGATCTAAACAATTACTATTCCCTGGTTACTTACTAAAGCAAGGGAAGATGAAGTGGGTGAGTGATCCTTCTTTGTCAGGTTTCAAAAGCAGACTGACCTGAGACTTCTGTCTCATCTAGTATTAAAACATCATTTCAGTGCTGGATTCACATACATTTTGTCTCTGGCTGCAATCAGAGCTGTAAAATACAATTGTTATGGCCTAAACCAGGTAATTTAATTTCAGACTATTTTTCAAAGTTAGCTGGACTGATATTAACCTCTTCTCTTCCAGTATCCTCTGTTACAATATATTCATTTCAACAGTTACAATACAGTCTGACATGCAGGTGTATTTCTTTTCTGTCCAGCACGGTGCACTGTTGGTACATTTTTTAACACAAGCAGTTGTACAAATACATTTTCAACACAAGCACCTGTACAAATTAGTTTGATATACAAATGACATACAATTATTTACAAAACTCCAGCTAGCTATGCTGGCATATGTTACATATCCACTGCCCTGCTTCTCCTGTTACAGCTGGTAATACCTCACACCATCACAGTAAGAACATAACTTTTAAATCTGATGTTGTCCTTTTTATTCTTCCTCAATGTATGAGACAGAGTCCCCAGCTACGCTGCTCTTGGGTGGCCTTCATGGAAGGATATTCCAGAGAACCACTGAACCAATGGAGGCTCTATTTCTAGAAATAATATTCAATTTGTAATGAGAAGCAAAAATTATGAGCACTGGACTATGTAACTGCAGCACAAATATCATAAATAGATATTCTGGACCAAAAAAAAGCAGATGAAGTGGCCATGGATCTGGTTGAAGTAGCCTTGGGAGGCTTAAGTAATGTCATGCCTTTTTGTGAATAAATCCAAGAGATACAATCTGTTATCCATTTAGCTACAGTGACTTTAGATAATGGACAACCTAGTCTTTTTGAGGAAAAGAAAACAAACCACTGATCTGATTTTTGGAATTGTTTTGTCCTATAAAGATAAAAAAACTTAATTGTCTATGCACATCCAGGAGATGTAGCATGCATTCTCCTTTATTTTGTAAAATTTGGACAGAAGACTGTTAAATTAATGGATTGGTTAGTGTTATTCTCTGAAGCCACTTTAGGTAATAAAGAAAGGTTAGTCCATAGGGAGACCCTGTCCTTATGAAAAATTATGTATTGAGATTTGGAAGAGAGGGCCTGGAGTTCAGATATTCTCTTTGCAGAAGTGATAGCTACCAGATTTGAGTTAGCCCTTGCATCAGGTCCTAAGGTGGAGAGGGATCTTTAATTGGAGGTCTTAAAAGAAAGATTCCTTTCATGAAGGCTTTGCATAATTTGGAAGAAGTCAGACAAACATGTCTGTTGCCATTATAAAAATTGCAGTTAGCAGCTAGTGGAAGTTTAGCAGTAGAAAAACTAGCTCCTTCTTCAAAGAGCATTGTCAAGAATTGCAGAATCATAGCAAGTGGGGCAGAAAAAAAAGAGTCCGTCTTTATTCAAAGCCCAAAGTCAGAATCTTCCATCTGTTTCTGTAAACTTTTTTGGTTGATTTTTTCTGAGAAGCCAAAATAATCAAGCATGCAGGAGAAGAAAGCCTTGACTGTTCAACTGTTACCAGAAGTGGAGAAACCATGCAGTTAGTCTTATGGCTCAAATGTTGGTATGTTGGATTCCTGATGGGTGTGACAGGAGATCCAGAGTGGGCTCCAGTATCCATGGAGGATAATGAAGATGAGACCATAGGAAGGGGAACCATGCCTGACAAGGCCAGAAGGGAGCAATGAGGATCACTGAGCCTTTCAGCCTGCTTGCTTTCTGTAAGAATTCTGGAATTAGGGGGAAGAAGGGGATAAGCATAAGAGAGACCCAGGGACCAAGTGTGAATCATAGCATCTCTCAGGGGACTCTCCCCAAGGGGGGAGCAGAGCAAAGTATTTGCTGCACTTGTTGTTGAGGGAAGTGTTAAATAGGTTGCGGCAAGGATGGCCCCAATGCTGCAAGATCATCACCACCACAGATTGATTGAGAGACCACTCATGGGGCATTAAAATGGATCTGCTGAGCCTGTCCTCTAACACACCGGTTTTCCCCAGAATATGCATCCCAGAGATTATCGATTCCCACACTCTCATTGCCTCTCTACAAAGAGGATAGGATCAGGTTCCTCCTTGTTTGTTGATGTACCAGATTACACACACGTTGTTGGTTTGAAATGCAGTGCTAATAGGACTGCTCTCATCTCCAGGACATTGACATGCAATTTGATCTCCTGGGGGGGACTAAATGCCTTAGACAGTTCTTCCCAAGAAATGTCCCCTCCACCCCAACTAAGAAGTGTTCATGGTCATTGTGGCTATCGGGGCTAGAAGGACAAAGGATCTGCCTAGATGCAGATCACTGGATTGCACCCACCAACTGATGTGTCTTCTGCAAATTGGGGTGAGCCAGACTGAATAGGATAGGGATTGGTAGAGAATAAAACATTGCACAGCTAATGTCCATTGTAGAACCCACATAAAAAAAGCAAAGGATATAATACAATGGCTGCTGCCATGGAACCTAGTGTTTGCAGTACTGAGCTTGCCAGAGAAGTTAAATGAGTAAGAAGAAAACAAACTTGAGTCCTTATCATAGAGATACAGTGCTGAGGTAAGGATACTATTGAGGTAAGGATACTATTTGTTTCATAGTGTCTAGATAAGCACCAATGAACTCCAGCCTCTGTTCTGGTTTATATTTGACTTTGCATGACTTATAGTTTTGCCCAAAGAGTTGCAAATCTGGAGCAAGTAGTCCCCTAGAGTGTAAAAGCAGATGCTTGGAGGGGGGAAGTAAGGAGTTAATCATCTAGATATGGAAACACCTGGCATTCTTTCAGTCTCAAGTGAGCTGCCACCACTGCCATACACTTGGTAAAAACAATGGGGGCTGTGGCGAGTCCAAAGGGCAGAGCTCTGAATTGATAGTGACTGGCTCCCAGCCAAAAACGAACATTTCTTCTGGATTGCCTGTCTACATTGATCTAATAGTACGCATCCTGAAGAGCTACAGAGCACATCCAATCGTTCATGCGATGTAAAGGCAGAATGGACCGGATCATGACCATTTGGAACTTTGCTTTCTTTACGATTCTGATTAAATATGCTTAGATCCAGAATAGGTCTCAGGTCTCCCATTTTCTTTAACACTACAAAGAAACATGAAAAGTAAAAGTTCTGAATCTTATCTGGTCTGGAGGGACCATCTAGATGACTCTTCTGTCTAGCAGCTTCTGAATCTCTTGTGCTGCTGTATTCCTCTAACAGAGTGGAATGTTGGAAAGTTACATCCTTTTGGGAGGAGGAAGAAGGGGAATGGTATGTTACAACCTCTAGATATTATGTTTAGTATCAAAATATCTTGTGTTACATTTGCCCAGGTGTCTGGGTGCAAGGACAATTGAACGGCTGCCTCCAGAGTTGGGCAGTCTGGCAGCGATTCAGGAGTGCTGAAAAGGCCTGTATGAGAAAGAATCCCCAAATCCCTGACTTTGTGAACCTCCTCTGCCTCTAGGGTGATATCTGCTATTGATATTTCCCCTTCTGCCTCTGGAGGAATTATCACCGTGTGGATCTTGGAAAGGACCCCGAGATTTGAGGAGCCGCATCTTCTTACTGCCTCTCTGACTCCTAGAAAAGGTTTGTTGAGGCGTAGAAAATGTGATTCTTATGGCAGGCAGAGTCTTTCCCTGTTGCTCACACTGGGTCAGCATCTCCAACTAATGGCCCAAACAGGGAAGTGGCATCAAAGGGGGCATTAGTAAAAGACATCTTAAGAGGTCCTGTGAAGTCACAAAGCCACATCCAGGCATGTCTCCTTATGGCAATGCTGGAACTGGCTGCTCATGAGGTGCCTTCAGCTGTGTGAGACATCAACCGCATCGATTCATTGGATATGGAAAAAAGAGTGGCCAGTTGAGAGGATGTTCTTTTGAAGTCCTCAGCATACATGGACTCTGACAGTATAAGAAAGTTCCTTGGTCAAATCTCTCTGAAGTCAAGTGAAATATGCCAGGTAATTAAGTGGCCTCAGAACAAAAGTTGCTGAGGCAAAAACTCGCTTTCCAAACCTGTCCAGTTCTCTAGACTCCCTGTTAGGCGGATAAACAGTAGAGTTCTGTTCCGCTAGCTGCTCCTTTCATAGCATCTATAGGGACCCCTTTGCTCCAGTGCGGTCTATAGGAGGGGGGTGCCAATATCTTGTTGGGTCTGGGTTCAACAAATCAATAAGTTTGTCTGCCAGGGTGTCAATGTATCTCCTTTTGCACATTCTCTTCTGGTGAACCTTCTCTCTGGGATGCTCAGCTGAAGTCTTCGAAGGGAATGAAAGTTCCTCCACAGGAACTTATTGACTCTGGCTGCCCCTGTGGAATAGGTTTATGCAAGGACCCGATGGGGGGGAAGGAAGTTGGATCTGAAACATGAGAGGGAGGATACTCTGTGGAGAGTAAAAGCCCTTTCTACCATCTCAAAGACAGGTGGACCTGGAGAAACCTCAATCTGCCTCCTCAGAGCTGAAACTCCAGAGGAAGACAGACCCAGAGCTTCCCTGGATCTTGGCTTTGGGGAAAGAACTGGATCAGAACTGTCACAGAAGCCTTGAGAGGAAGGGATGCATCCAACAAAATCAGAGTAAGCCCATTCACTCAGACCAGACACTGACATATTTTATAGTATTCTTTGGTGTAGTACCCCTATAGACAGAACCCTGTTTAGGATCCGAGGCAGTAGGACTTATTGTAATGACTCCAGCAGATGGTAAAAGATGTCAAGGCTTTTGATCCAGTGATCTGGACTTCAGATTCTGGATCCTAAGTCTTTCTAGACTTTGAAGGAGGCTCCAAAGAGACTTGGGGGACTTTGGAGGGAAGCACTTCCTATACTCCAGGGGAGCTGATTTACTGTGTTTAGAGGGGGGTTGAGCCCCTGAAGAAGAAGTATGCGGTAAAAGTCCTCTCAAAATGAGCTTGTTGCATTGATCCACTAAGGCTCCGGGATTAAAGGCTGAACAAATCTTGCAACCAGTGTCCAGATGATCAGCCCCTAAACACACACTCCTTGTGGACATCCAAATTCGGGATTTTATGCTCACAAGAAGTGCACTTCTTAAACACTGTAGGCTTGTCTGACATGGTGTTAAAGGGAAAAAACACAGTAATAGCAACATAAAAAGAAAAACAGCAACAGCAAGGAGAAAAACAGGAAGACTGTGTTTTTTTAAACTAACAGCAGATAAGTTTAAAATACCAACAATGATAATAGAAAAATACCCTTATAAGAAGGGTAGAAAGGGAATACCAACAATGGTAAAGAAGAGTACTATTTAATATAGTAGAAGGGAAAGCAAACTAACGTCAGAGAAAACTTGAAAAAAAAAAAAAGGAAAGGGGATATTTAAATAGAAAATAAAAGAAATTTTAGTAAGGTTTTGTTTCTACTCACAAAACCCCCCAAAAAAGCTCACTATCCCCATGAGTTTTCCATCATCACTGAGCATACGTCCTGACTGTCTCTGTCTTTAGCTCACAAATATTTTCAGTCTCTCATAATACTTCCTAACAACTGTCGATTCAGGAAGAAAAAGAGGTATGTTATACTTCATAGACAATGACAATAATTGGACCCTTAGATATCTTTTACTACTGAAAATTCTTGCTAATTCGCATTCTCTGTCAACTTCGCATGTCAATTGTACTCATATTTTTAAGAAGTGCTCATGATTATTTCCAGATATGTCCTAAATTCTGGAGATAAGAAAGAGGTTGAGAAATTGTAGTTCGCAAATGTCCCTGATTTTTGCCGTGCCCCTTGTAAAATGACATACTTTTTCCTGATGATTCACTGAAGATAACAGATATTAAGAATTTCACACTTATTGTTGGGAAAATGCATTTTGTGAGACATGTTGTTCTATTAACTCTTTTATGTGACATGAGTAATAGTTTAAAAAATGTCCCTGATAATTTTAGCAGCTATTATTTTTAGCTTTCAATATGTTTTTTAACACCTTTACCGAATTATCACATAACACATAGGCAAACACACATTTTTATAAAAGAAAACAAACCATATTAACATGTTCCTAGTTACAGACATTATACCTCACGTTTTTTATATAACTAACATCAATCCAACATTACATAAATTGCTAAATTCCTGCCTTCACTTAAATCTCACTCCTCCTACATAACATTATTCTGCATATAAACAAAAAACTTCCAGTTGTGGTTAAATCCAAGGCAGACACTATGACCATAAAAACAAGAATACCTTATTGAAAGTTAAGCACTTTCGTCCCTATTACACACGGGACTTTTTCAGAACAAAAAAATCTAAACAGCCCAATGCTTATAAACACAATTAATCACATGACCCATTGTTAACCATTCATTCCCTATCATCTTCTGTGACATAACCTAATAACATAAACTGGCAGCTTAGGTTAAATGCAGCTATGCTGCCAGGGTTAAATGAATCAGAGAACCTTATGCTTGTTTTGAAAAAAGAGGGCATGTTCTATATGAACTCCCACTTAAATTACATTTCATTTAAAATATAGAGAATATATATATATATATATATATATATATATATATATATATATATATATATTTATATATATATTTGTATTAGAGTTCACATCAGTGGACAAATGTATATTAATTACTTTACTGTTTCCAGACATATATTTTTATAACTTCTTACTATTTTGAGATTTAATGGTGTTTTTTTTTAAAAAAAAAAGCTTTTTAGAAAAAGTTTTATTTAGAATATGCATTTTATTTTATTTAACTTAGAATTAAATTGTTTTACAATAAGGCAGAGTTTTCATATGGATGTATTTTTTAGATTATGTCACAGAAGATGACAAGGAACAAATGGTTAACAGTGGGTCATGTGATTAATTAATTGTGCTTATAAGCATTGGGCTGTTTAGATTGTTTTTTGTCTGAAGAAGTCCCTTATGTAACAGGGATGAAAGCTCTTAACTTTCAAAAAAGTATTCTTGTTTTTATGGTTGTAGTGTGTGCCTTGGATTTAACCACAACTGGAAAATTGTTTTTTTTTTTTTTTTTGAGTTATGTTGGCTTCCTGGTCAGCTCTATTGGTTTTACTATTATTCTGCATATATTGTTCCCACAATTTCCATTTTTTCTATGTAACATGCTTCTGCCCTTTTCTAAAGATCTCACATCCAACTCTTTTATAACTGTATTCAAAGTATTCAATACTTCAAATACAGTTAGTTTAAACTTTGCTTTCCATTTTGTAGCAACTGTTTTTTTTTTGGCAGCCATCAGAATTAAACTTAGCAAGGCCTTACTATGTCTATGCAATTCAGATCTTGCATCCCAGCTCAAAAAAATAATTTCCTTAAGTTACACCCATTTGCTCAGCCAATATTTCTGGCATGGTACTCAGCAGGAAATTTCTGAAGTCTGCCAACTCATTACACTCCCAAAACATGTTCCTAGGTACATCTTTCTTTCATCACATCTAACATTTGCCATCTACCTGAGGAAAAATTCTTAGAAGTCTGCTTGGGGTGCAAACACTTCTATACAAAAATCATAAATCTTCTGGACTTTTTTGCATACTTGGAAGTCATACATCTGTACTTCCAGTGTTTCCTTGTGAATTGCTTATCCAATCTCTCTTCCCAATCTTTTGACTGTTGATTAATTCCTATAGTTATTGTACAATATTTTACATGCCCTACTAATTATCTGTTTAACACCTGCTTCTGTTCTAGATTCAGCTAAAAACTCTACCAGATCAGTTCTTTCACTTAGGATTCCCTAAGCCTTTTCTCTTTGCCTATACTTTGATATCAATGCCTGATAGGGAAGGCAGTCTCTAAGCTGCAGTCCAAACGTCTTCTTGGCTTCTTCCCATTCTATTACCTTTCCCTCTCTGCGTATTTGCTCCCAATACATTGCTGCATTTGCCAATTTTCTCCAATAAAATCCAGCCCCCTCTTGCCTATTCTCTGTACTCTAATTACAGTCATCCTTATATGCACAATGTCCCTTTTCCATTCTGGTGTTGGCTTTCTTAGAATATTTTCTGCTACTTTATGTATATAATATTTTGTACGGCTGTTATTATCCTCAAGAATCTGCATTCAGAATCCAACTCTCTCCTTATTTCTTGAAATTTTCCCATTTCATCATCATCCCTTTCATCTTAGATTTATAGCTTTCTGCTTGTGGTATATATATGAACCTTAACCGTGTAGCTGTAAAATATCCCTTCAAGTCAGGTAATTCTCAACCACCTTGTTCTGGTGGAAGGATCAACTTATTCCACTTCACCCTTCCTCTCTTACCCTCCCAGATATATTCTTGCAACTCTTTATTAGGTTCATAGGTTAGTACTAGGCTTGTTCTGTTGGAAAGATCAACTTATTCCACTTCACCCTTCCTCTCTTACCCTCCCAGATAAATTCCTGCAACTCTTTATTAGGTTCATAGGTTAGTACTAGGCTAATTGCCCTTGTGGGCCATTTTAAGCCTAGCCAATTACCCCACATGAGAATCAAACCCTGCACCTTGTGTTTGCCAGGTAAACACCTTAACCATTATGCCATCTTCCCACCCATTAATTATTGTCCACAACTCCTGGACATAGTTGTATATCAGTACACTGAAGTAGATTTGTGAATATGGAGAGATAATATTGAAGAATGCATGCTCTGTTTTGTCAATCAATTTGAGTTCCTTATTAAGATTAATTTTAGTTATTAATAAATATTTTAGAGCAATGAAACTTGTACTGTGGTTATAAAGACATTAGGACATTGCATTTGTTTCTCTTTTCTGCTGTAGTAAATGGAAAATACTTGCTTGCTGAGGCAGACTGTGTCTGAATGAACTACTGTAGCTGGTAACAGTAGATAAAAGGTGGTTCCTATTACACATTATCACATGTGAGGGACTTTGAATAAATATAGATATGACCAAACCAGAGACAGATACCCATTGTCGCTTGTCTGGTCAGGATAAAATAGAAGAACAGTTGTGGGTTCAGTTCAAGCATCTTTATTACACACAAACACATCAGGAATGAGGCTTTGTAACTTAATTTTAAATAGACTGACTACTACACTCATACATGCTAACACTCTGGCTGTTCTTTCAAAATAGCACTGCTGCCTGCACGTGCTCACTATTTATATGCATGTGCCTACATCTGGAAATGCTTCTTAAAGGTACATACACACGCACTGTTACTACATCCTCCCTCTCTGAGAAACCGCTCATACATCAAATGACAGTATTCAATGACATGCAATTATACAGAAATGATCTTTTGACATGCAATTATACAGAACTAATTCTTCAACATGCAGTCATATAAAATCAGACACAAATAAACAATCATGTCCAGATTGCTGTGTATTTTACACTAGGTCTAGAAATACGACCTGATCATGCAACAATTGGCTCTACCAATGAGGACCATCTTCAAGGAATGTTCAACTTTGGGGACAACTGGGACATCATCAGGAACAGGAATGGATACGGAGACCTGTTCTTCGGTATGAACATGGTCAGGGTTGTTCTGAGATCTAGAGTTCATATCACAGGTACAATGCTGCAATATAATTTCTGATACAGGAAGAAGATGTCTGTGGTTTCTCCTGTATTCTATACCTTCAGATTCCACTAAGTAGAATCTTGGCTCGGCACATATACATCTCACTTGACCAATTCAATTAAAGCCTTTCATCATCTGCATCCTCACTGTCTCTCCTTCTTTCTATGGGCGAAGAAATCTGGTCATTTTACCATAGCTGTACTTCTGAAAAGAACACTTTTTAAAATGTTGGGCTTTGATTGCTCTGTTGCTTTTAGCATTAGGCAGCAACAAACTAGAACTGATAGGCAAGGTTGTTCTGGTTTGCCTAGATAGAAGTCTCTGAGCAGGGAAGCCAAGAAGGTTGTCATGGGGTATATTTCTGAGATTAAGTAAATTCAAGAAGATATTGGTATTGTCATTCTTTGACCTCTCTAATAATTGCTTTGCACTCTGTACTGCATGTTCAGCAAGGCCATTTGACTGTGGGTATTCAGGACTACTAGTGACATGGATAAAGTCCCACTCTTTTGCAAATCTCTAAAACAAATGATTGGTAAACTGGGTATCATTGTCAGAAATAACTTTGTGTGGACTACCATGAACTGAGAAATGACATTTCATCTTAGTAATGACAGCACTGGATGTTAGGTTAGGTAGCAAATCTATCTCAAACCAGTTCGAATAAGAGTCTACCAACACTAAGTAATGCTGACTGTTCCACTCAAATATGTCAGTGGTTACTGTTGACAAAGGTAGTTCAGAAATTCGGCTTAGCTAAAGTGGCTCTTTTTGCAAATGTGGCTTGGTACTATTATATACTGAACAAGAAGAAAGCACTTCATCGATGACCTTTGATAGAAAAGGCCAAAATACTAGTCCTCTCACCCTACTTTTGGTAGAGTCAGAGCGGGGATGGCCACGATGCAAGATCTGAATGTATTCATGTTGTAAGGAAGTAGGAACAATAACTTTGGGACCTTTGAAAATAATACCATCTTTCATCAGCATCTCATCTCTGTATAGAAAATAAGGTTGTACTTCTGGTGGTACATAGGATTGCTTTGATGGCTGGACCTTTGAAAATAATACCATCTTCCATCAGCATCTCATCTCTGTATGGAAAATAAGGTTGTACTTCTGGTGGTACACAGGATTGCTTTGACGGCCATCCTACGTTGATGAAATGGTTAAGCTTTTGCAAAACTGGCTCAGTCTTTGTATGATCTCTCAGCTCAAGTCTTGTGGTAGGAAAAATTATGCACTTTCATGACATCAAAGTCAAAATTCTCTGCATCATACTGTTCCGTGGTATTTCAGGGTGATCTGGATACGGTATCAGCCAGATAAAGAAGTTTTCTTTTTGTATACGCCATTTTGAAACTGTACTTTTGTAATCGGAGCATTCTTTGTAGTCTTGCCGGAGCTGAATGCATAGGCTTCTTTAAAACAGTGACTAAAGGTTGATGATCAGTTTCAATTTGGATAGCTTGGCCCTCATGGAATTTCGAACATGTGAACACGATTGCCAAACGTTCCTTCTCAATTTGTGTATACTGCATCTCAGTTTGGGTAAGAGTTCTAGATGCATAGTGTTATAGAACAAGATAAGTCTTATTAAAATGTATATTAATTTCCAGTTTCATTAATGATTCTATAATATGATTGTTAAAAACAAATATAATTTGTATGCAGGACTGTACAAAATATAGTTTCATAAGCTAAAGTACCTCTTGTGTTTCAAATGCATTCTTTTAATGTTTAACAGGAAAAAAGTAAGTGTTAAAAAAACAGAGGCAAGTTGCTAGTGTAAAAGAAATCTGTTAGCCTGATTCTTCCAGGCTAGGAGCAAGTTGTTGCTAGGATAAGTTTGCTAAGTAAAATGTCCAAGGTCAAAAAACAAGATCCTTGGAGAAGGTGGGTTATGTAAAAAAAGGTGTTCACGTGAAGTCCAAGGCGAAAATCACGAAAAATAAAATGTAATGCCAAAATCTTGCCTGGTTGAATTGATAAGCAAATGTATATAAAATGCAGTTTTCTTTGTTCATTGAGACTGGTTTACCAATTTCTATAAAGATAGTGTCCCAGCTCTGTAAATAAAATTTCTGTTTGCACATCCTAAACTGTTATTCCTGACCAAAAGGCAAATAACGTAAATTCTTAATGTTATTTATTTACTAGTCTTAACATTTTGGTGCCATGACTCAGATCTCAACTTTGGTATTGCTGCAAGGCAGTACTGGAACAGGGCCCATCACAGACTTTCTGTGAATTCCACATTGTTTTGTATGGACTACTCAGAGACTCAGATATGTAGGTATTCAGGGTGTGCAAACATACTAGCCTTGACAGGAAAATTGTTTTTGTAAATAAAAAAGGGGGGTTGTGGTTTCTCTCTTGTAGATAATTTTAGATAAATGTAAAATGAGTGAATAACTGTGTTTTGTTAAATGACTTGAGTAAGGTATGCAAAGTAATAGTGGGAGGACCCCACAGCAAATGAAAAAAGTTTAGTAATGTATGTGTACATACAGCAAAGGACAAATTAACACAAGGAGGTGCCT
This sequence comes from Protopterus annectens, assembly GCF_019279795.1. Classification (NCBI taxonomy): domain Eukaryota; kingdom Metazoa; phylum Chordata; order Ceratodontiformes; family Protopteridae; genus Protopterus; species Protopterus annectens. Next base: position 1,487,336,958 of record NC_056729.1, on the reverse strand, counting down.
TGTATTGAGGGTGGTACCCTCATGATTGAAAGGTAAGAGGTATGAGAGATGTCTTGTGTTGTTAATGTATGAATGAAAGAGAAAAAAAAAGAAAAAAGTTAAAGTTAAAACAAGTTCATGAGCCTACAGCATGTTGGGACGTAGGTGTGAGTGTGCAAAAGTACCCTCAGGGGGTCCAAAAGCGTAGTCAGTTCTGGACACAGTACCTATCTGCCCAGTTATCCCGATCACAATGCTGGAGATGTAACTTTTGAGCTCACAATGGGATGAAGGCAAGGGGGTGCTGTGGTAAAAGGCTGATCAAAACCTCTCCTCTGTCACTTCATGACAACAAAATTCCCACCCTTCCCTCTCTGTATGGTATATGGATTGCTATAGTTATTTTCTGTCCTCTGAATTGCCAGAATCTAGAATCTGTAAGGTAAGTCTTAAAAAAATAAAAAATATATTTTTAAAATGAGAACAAAGATAAGCAAGCAATTTAAAATCCATGAAAAGGGTATACCTGCACAATTTATGTATCATAATTATGGAAAAGAAAGTTGCAAGTATTTGCATGACTGGTTTCAGCTTACTAAGCATTATTCTGGTGGGGTATTTCCATTAAATGAAACTTATGATAAGACTAAATTTATGACACTGAAAGGTATTTTGGAAGAAAAGAAAAGACAATGAAGTGGGAAACAAATGGCATATTTTATTCTTGGTACACTAAAGCACTTAAAATGGAAAAGGAGTCAGCATTAAAGGGGTTACAGGATGCTAATAATAAATGTTGTAAAACAGGTAAAAGAGGTTAAGAAATCAGTACAGACCAATAAAAAATGGATCCCTTTATCCTGTCTTAGCAGATTTAGAACAAGCTGAGGAAGGCCAAAAGGCAGACACTTCTGAACAGGATGATAATCCTCCAGCAGATACCCCCACCCCATATGCACTGGTGCAGGTACCTCCTGTACAAGATTCTGCTGTTTCTCAGACACCTACCTTTCTGTCAACTGTCCATTGAACACCCGGTCAGCATGATACTGTTACATGTCAGACTAGCTCCCCCCGTTCAATCTTAATTTTCTGAACAGACATCTGCACATGGGGGAGGGGGTCTTGTTCCTATCCTTCTCAAACAGCTTCTACTTGTCCAACAGAGGCATTAGTATTCAATACTCCTGTAGCTCATCATGCACACTCACATGACAGAGTACACAAGAAATTGTGGCCTCTGGAAGGGATCTTTTGGCACCTCTAAGGGAAATTCTGGATGGTAATAACAGAAAAATTGTTCATCATCCTTGGAACCTAGCTGATTTTCATACTATGTCCAAATGTTTTCCAAATATTAGTAAAGATCCATTAAAGTATAGGTAGGAATTAAAAACTATAACATAATGTTACAATCCTACTTTAACAGATTTAAATCAGCTACTTAGGGTAGTTACTTCAGATGAAATAAGAAAGCAATTACTGGAAAAAGCTGAGATAATGGATATTACTCTAACAGGGAATGCATTAATAGATAAACGGACAGCATTGTTAAACAAAATTATGGATGTGTGTCAAGTTAGGACTGACTGGCTTAAAATACAGGCATGTAAACAAAATAAAGGGAACCCCCCTGCAGACTATTTGAGTTGCCTTAAAACAGCATTTGCCAGACATTCAGGAATACCAGGCCCAGAAGAGCAAGCTAAGCCTGCTATTGCAGCAGCGTTTAAGCAGGGTCTGCAAGCCCCTGTAAAAAAAAATCAAATAAAGCAAGTGCTCATAGACTGGCAGGGAAAGGACTTAAGAGTCTTTTTAAGTGCTGCAAATCACTGTACAGAGTATCACGAAAAACAGAGAAAGGATACTGGGGATAAGCTGTTAACTTTACAAATCAGGCAGCTGGAAAACCCGAGGGGTCATGGCAGAAACAGGGAAAGGGCTAGAGGCATTGCTAGGGGATTTAGTAAAAGGTGCTGGCTGATGGAAACAAAATGCAGCTGGTTGGCAACAACAAGCTGGCAGTGCCCCTACTGCTTCATCTGACACATCTTGCTTCAATTGTGGAGAAGCAGGACATTGGGTAAGATAATGATCACAGAGGCAAATGCAGGGAGTCCACGATACTTGGAGTGAATGGCAATCAAATTATAATAATGCAGTTTTTCTTCCACCACCTGCTCATATTGGGAGGAGTCAGGAAGCACCATACTGACTAGGTCAGGGAAATAAAACAAAAATAAATCCTAATCCTCTACTGCCAATAATCAAAACAACCCTTACATTAAGGTGGAAGTAAATTCAAGGAAATTCCATTTCTGGTGGACACTGGAGCCACTAGACCTGTGTTAAAAAATACTTAAGATAGTCAAATACCAAGATCAAAGCATACAGTAACAGTTGGAGTAACAAATGCTACCGTTACATATTCTGTCTCAGAACCTATCCCCACTTTTTAAGGTCTGATCAAAGAAAGGCATTCTTTCCTTTAAAGTACTACTGCACCAGTAATCTGCTTGGGAGAGATCTGCTGTGCAAACTGGGGTGTACTATTGACTATACACCAAAAGGGGTGCACTTGGATGTTCCAACAGAATCAGAGGGGAAAGTATTAGCAATTTTAGGAGAAGCTGAGAAACAGTCTGTTAAAAGCATACAGGTAAATGAAAAGTCACTACAGAAGGTACCTGCCAACTTATGAGCTAAACACACAAATTAAGTAGATATACTAAAATCAGCACAACCAGTACTAATAAAACTAAACCCACCAAAGCCTCTCCCTAGAGTTCCACAATATCCACTGAAGCCAGAACCACAGCAGGGAATCAAACCTGTAATTCAGTCTCTGTTACAGCAAGGAATAATAATACCAACTAAAAGCCCTTGTAATATTCCTATTTTCCCTGTGAAGAAGCCAGAAAAAGATACTTATAGATTTGTACAAGAGTTAAGGGCTGTGAATAATGCAGTATTGCCTACTTTTCCTGTTGTTCTAAATACAGATCAATATTGAGTTGCATACCACCTACAGCTAGTTACTTTTCCGTAATAGCTTTATGTTCAGCATTCTTTTCTATACCTATTCACCCTGAGAGTCAGTTGCTGTTTGCTTTTACTTATCAGGGGCAGCAATATACCTGGAAATGGTTGCCACAATGATAAAAAAAAAATCTCCTGCATCACTTTCTCAAATTCTGAAAAAAGATCTGGAGAATGTGACATTTCCGGGTGGGTGTATGTTAGTACAAAATGTAGATGATTTACTAATAGCATCACATTCTTCTCAGCAGTGTCAGCAGGACACCCTGCATTGTCTGACTATCCTTGCAGAAAAGGGACACAAAGTGTCAAAAGAAAAACTACAACTGTGGTCAACTCAGGTATGTTATCTTGGCCATTTAATATCTCAGGGTAGCAAACAGGCAATCACCATCTTGTACTGATGCAATATCTAAGGCCCCATGTCCAACTACTTAGCAACAGCTTAGATCTTTCCAAGATAAGACATGATACTGCAGACAGTGAATTTCTAACTATGCAAAAAATTGCTAAACCTTTGACAAATCTTTTAAAGCAGAATACATTGGAGCCTATCCCTTGGAATAGTGAAAAGAAAAATTAATTTCAAAATGTAAAACAAGCTTTAGCTACTTCCCCAAGCTTTAGGGTTACTAGACTATGATAAAACGTTTATTTTATTCAAAGAAATGGATTTGCTCAGGGACTGCTTGCACAGAAACATGGAGACAGCACTTGATTCTGTTGCAAAAGGATTTCCTCCCTGTTTAAGGGCATTCGCCGCTGCTTCCATTTTAGTTAATCTTGCATGATCACTGATGCTTGGGCATGATCTTACAGTAGCAGTCCCTCATTCTGTATCATCTATTTTGCTTAAAATGAAAACTCAACCATTCTCGACTGCACGTGTAACTAAATATGAACTTATGCTTCTTTCTGATCCATCTATTTCTCTGCTCCACTGTCCCATTCTCTCTCCGTTAGACACCCAGTCTGCCTGATACTGTTACATCTCAGATTAGCTCCCTGGCTCAATCCTCTTCTGAACAGGCTTCTGCAGTCGAGGGGGGTTCTTCTTCCTATCCTTCTCAAATAGCTTCTACTTCCCCAACAGGGGCATTAATATTTGACACTCCTGTATCTCACCATATATGCTCACATGACAGGGTACAACAGGAGATCGTGATCTCTGGAAGGGATTCTTTTGGTACCTCTCAGGGAAATTCTGGGGCCTAACAATAGAGAACTTGTTCATAGTCTTTGGATCCCTGCTTATTTGAATACTATGTCCAAATGTTTTCCAAATATTAGAGATGATCTATTAAAATTCAAAGAGGAATTAAAAACTATAATAGAATATTACAGTTCTAATAACCAAAAATGTCAAATGGTGCAGAAAACTTGACCATGAACCAGGAAACTTAGCATAATAAGCTTTTAATTGTCGCTTTTGTAAAAACTTCTTAGAAATGTTATTTGACAGTTTTGGTCATTTGGTCATGATTTCTGTTAACTCTTCAAGTTTTTGCCAGTTTTTTAGTTATTTAATTTTACAATCCTACTTTGACAGATTTAAATCAGCTGCTTAGGTAGTTACTTCAGAAAAAATAAGGAAGAAGTTACGGGAAAAGGCTGAGATAACAGCTTTCACTCTCACAGGGAATGCGTTAACAGATAAACGGACAGCATTGTTAAACAAAATTACTGATGTGTGTCAAGTTAGGACTGACTGGTCTAAAATAAAGGGGAAGCCCCTGCAGTCTATTTGAGTCACCTTAAAACAGCATTCGCTAGACATTTAGGAATACCAGATCCAGAAGAGCAAGCTAAGTCAGCTATTGCAGCAGCCTTTGTGCATGGTCTGCAAGCCCCTGTCTTTCGGCTTTTCCCGGTTAGGAGTTGCCACAGTGGAACTCCCGTCCGCTAATGATTGGCAGTGGATTTTTACAGTGCTGAGTTGCCAGCCCAATGCCCAACATTCAAAGAAGGCACACCCATTCACGCACGCACCTACCTGCATGTCTTTAACATCACTCGACCATGGGGAGGACATGCAGACACCACACAGAAAGCACTCAAGCCGAGAATCGAAAGGGAGAACTTCTTGCTGTGAGGCGACAATGCTAACCGCTGCACCACCGCAGCCTATATGTCTGCAAGCCCCTGTACAAAATCAAATAAAGGAAGTGCTCATAGACTGGCAAGGAAAGGACTTAGTGCTGCAAATCACTGTACAGAGTATCGGAAAAACGGAGAAAGAATACTGAGGATAAACTGTTAACTTTACAAATCAGGCAGCTGGAAAACCTGAGGGGTCGAGGCAGAAGCAGGGGAAGGGGCAGTGGAATTGCTAGAGAATTTAGTAAAAGTGATGGCTGAGGGAAACAAGGCACAGTTGGTTGGCAACAACAAGTTGGCAGAGCCCCTCCAGTTTCACCCAACATAACTTGCTTCAACTGTGGAGAAGCACGACTTTGTTGAGGAGAATGCCCACACAGGCAAATGCAAAGAGTCCAAGATACTTGGGCTGAATGGCAACCATATTATAATAATGCAGTTTTTCCTCCACCACCTCCTCACAGTGGAAGGAGTCAGGAAGCTCCATACTGACTAGTTCAAGGAAATAACACAGAAATAAATCTTAACCTTCTACTGCAAATAGATCAAAATGGACCCTACGTTAAGATGAAATAAATTCAAAGAAAACCCCATTTCTGGTGGACACTGGAACCACTAGGTCAGTGTTAAAAATTACTTCAGATAGTCAAATACCAGTATCAAAGCATAAAGTAAAGGCAGTCAGAATGACAAATACTACGGTTATGTATCCTGTTTCGGAACCTATCCCCGGTTCTCTAGGTTTGATCGAAGAAAAGCATTCTTTCCTTTTGAGTACTACTGCACCAGTAGATCTACTAGGAAGAGATTTGTTGCACGTAAATCCTATATATATATGTATATTATACCTTACTGTATACATTACCCTCTATAGAATTAATGCTTATGTTATTAATCACTACAAGTATTCTAATTTGTAAAAAAAAAAAAAAAAAAAAAAAAATGTTTTTACTTATATACTTGAAAGTATAGTTCTTCATATAATGATCTGTCATATTAATTACTATTATTCTTCTTATTATTATTATTAATTTCTTGGAGCTTTTCTCCCTGGGCCTCTACTGAAAATGGACATGTATCCAGCTAGGCTTGGCAACAAGTTGGCAGAGCCCCTCCAGTTTCACCCAACATAACTTGCTTCAACTGATCTACTAATAGCATGCTAAAATGTAAAATAAAATAAAAAAATAAAAAAAATAAAAAATTTGTTAGGCAAGCTGTGTTGTACTACTTACTGTACCCCAGAATGGGTGTATCTGGATGTTCCGACAGAATCAGAGGAGGAAGTATTGGGAGTTTTAGCAGAAGCTGTGGAAAAGCCTGTTGGAAGCATATAGGCAGAAGGAGAGTTACTACCGCAGGTACCTGTCAACTTGTGGGCTAAACATGCAAATGAAGTAGGTATACTGAAATCAGCAGAACCAGTAAAAATAAAATTAAACCCATCAAAACTGCTCCCTAGAGTTCCATAATATCCACTAGAGCTTGAAGCACAGCATGGAACCAAACCTGCAATTCCTACACAGCAAGGAATAATAATACCAGCTAAAAGCCCTTCTAATACTCCTATTTTCCCAGTGAAAAAGCCAGGAAAGGATACTTATAGATTTGTACAAGCTTTAAGGGCTGTAAATAATGCAGCATTGCCTAGTTTTCCTGCTGTTCCAAATTCAGCAACAATACTGAGTTGCATATCACCTACAGTTAGTTATTTTTCCATAACAGATTTATGTTTAGCATTCTTTTCTACACCTATTCACCCTGAGAGGCAGTTTCTGTTTGCTTTTATTTATCAGGGATAGCACCATACCTGGACACAGTTGCCATAAGGATATACTGAATCTCCTTCATTATTTTCTCAAATTCTGAAAAAAGATTTGGAGAATGTGACATTTCTGTGTGGGTCTGTCTTAGTACAATACGTAGATGATCTACTAATAGCATTAAATTCCTTTCAGCATTGTCAGCAGGATACCCTGGATCTTCTGACTATCTTTGCAGAAAAGAGACACAAGGTGTCTAGAGAAAAACTACAATTGTGGTCACCTCAGGTACATTATCTTGGTCATTTAATATCTCAGGGTAGCAGGCAAGTGTTAGCATCTCGTACTGATGCAATATCCAAAGCAAAAACATCTCGTACTGATGCAATATCCAAAGCAAAGAACACAGCATCAATGGGACCAGACGGTGTCCTGGGCTGCGTCCTACATGAACTCCAAGAAGAGCTAAACCCAAACATAAAACTACTGTTCAATCTCAGCCTTACTACAGGATATGTGCCCAAAGAGTGGTGTACAGCAACAGTGGTCCCTCTCCATAAAGGTGGTGCCTCAACGGATCCTGGAAACTATCGCCCCATAAGCCTGACTAGCTTGGTCTGCAAAGCTATGGAAAGGATCATCATGGACCTCATAAATAAAGATATTGGGGACCTACAGACACTGGATCCTACCCAGTTTGGCTTTGTTAAGGGCAGATCCTGCCTCTTAAACCTGGTTGATTTCTTTGAAACAGTCACCAAGGCCATTGACGAGGGGAAGGTGGTCCACACAGCCTACCTGGACCTCGCAAAAGCCTTCGATACAATACCCCACTCGGGCATTATAGATAAGCTCACCAGCTTAAATATAAACCCCTATGTCACTAGATGGATTGCAAACTGGCTCAAGGACAGAGCCCACATGGTTAGAACTGCTGGAGCCATGTCAGACTCCAAACCAGTTACAAGTGGTGTCCCACAAGGCTCAGTCCTGGGACCTCTCTTGTTCGGTATATATTTCTCGGAGGTACAGGCCAACACGGAAGGACTGTGGCCGACCAAGTTTACAGATGACTGCAAACTGGGCGCCATAATCGACTCTCCAGCCGACACAAGCATCCTCCAAAAGGGCCTCATAGAAACAGACAACTGGTGCCAGAGCCATGGTCTCAAGCTAAATGCCAAAAAGTGTATAGTCATCCCCTTTGGCAAAAACAAAGTACCCACAAATTACCACATAGGTGGTAATCCATTAAGTACAAAAGAAGTAATTAGGGACCTGGGGACCCAAGTTGATAGCAATCTCTCATTTGACAACCACGTGGCCAAAGTGGTTAGAAAAACATTTTATATAGCCCACCTAATCATGAAGGGATTCACATCTAGATCAGGGGAGGTCATCGTGCCTCTTTACTCATCCCTCATCAGGCCCATAATTGAGTACAATGCCCCTTTTGGGATGTACTTTACCAGACACCAGCAGCAACTGGAAAGACCCCAAAAGTACCTCACCAAGAGGATCAAAGGGCTCAAACAGATGCCATATGCTGCCCGGTTAAAGAAACTCCAGCTCTACTCAGTGGCAAACCACCTGTTCAGAGGCGATCTGTGCCTGACGTATAAAGCCATGTCCAACCCGGAATTAATGGACATGCTGCACCTCAGAAAATCCAAATCCCATCGAGCTACGCACTCGAGAGACTTGAACCTCAGCACTGAAATAAATAGGACATGCTGGAGGGACAGATTCATAACTCAGAGGCTCCCTTCACTCTGGAATAAAATCCCAGTCCAGGTTAGGCAGAGTCCCTCATTGACTCTCTTCAAGAGGAATCTTGATGAGTGGATGGGAGATCGTAGATTTACCCCGGGTATCACTTCTGTCTCACTGTTAGACAGAGGCACAGTATACTAACCTTGAAAAAGGGCATAGCAAAATAAATTTAAAATGGGTGGCGAAAGCCAAACTCATTCTGGCTAGGCTTATAAATGCCCTAGGGCAGATAGCCTAGTATGAACCTATGAACCTAATCTAAGGCCCCACATCCAACTACACAGCAACAGTTTAGATCTTTCCTAGGTATGACAGGATACTACAGACAGTGGATACCTAACTACGAAGAGATTTCCAAACATCTGACAAATCTTTTATAGCAGGATATACCAGAGCCTCTCCTTTTGAATAGTGAAGAGGAAAATTAATTTCACAATTTGAAACAAGCTTTAGCTACTGCCCCAGCTTTAGGGTTACCAGACTATGATAAGACTTTGTTTTACTCTGTCATGAAAGAAATGGATTAGCTCAAGGAGTACTTGCACAGAAACATGGGGACAGCTATCTTCCATTAGCCTATTACAGCACAGCACAGCACTTGATTCTTTTGCAAAAGGTTTTCCACCCTGTTTAAGGGCAGCTGCCGCTGCTGCCATTCTAGTTAATCTTGCACAATTGCTGGTGCTCGGGCATGATCTCACAGTAGCTTTCCCTCATTCTGTATCATCTCTTTTGCTTAAAATTAAAACTCAACCACTCTTAACTGCACGTCTAACTAAATATGAAATTGCACTTCTTTCTGATCCATCTATTTCTCTGATCCATTGTCACGTTCTAAATCCAGAATCTCTGTTGCCTACTGCTGAGGATGGTGAAGAGCATGACTGTGTGTGTAACTATTTGCTTTCGCCTAGGAAGAACTTAAAGGACACTCCTATACCAAAGTTGATGTGAACTTGTTTGTAGATGGCTCCTGTGGAAGAAATCAAAAAAGGCAACTGACTGAGGGAATACCCATCTGCACCAGAGAGACAATATTGTTGCAACAAAGATTAGAGGGTGTTCACTCTGCTCAAATAGCTGAGTTAGTGGCTCTGCAAAAAGCCTGTGAGTTGGCCAAAGACAAAGTGGCCAATATTTTTAGAGACAACCGTTATGCTTTTGGGGTGTTTCATGATTTTGGGCAACTTTGGAAGGCAAGAGGGTTTTTGACCTCTTCAGGAAATCAAATTAAAAATTTAGGGTACATAAAATCGTTGTTAGATGCACTTTTGCTACCTAAGAGGTTGTCTGTAATCAAATGTTGTGCTCATCAAAAAGGTATAAATATTGTAACAAAGGGTAATAATTTGGCAGACCAAGCTGCTAAACAAGCAGTAGTAGATTGCTGTAAAGATCTGTGTATGTTAACTACAACAAACTACAACAGTAATGATGTGTTTGATTTTGAAATGTTGTCAGCTTTTCAAGCTGAAGCTTGACAGGGAGAAGTTCAGAGGTTGCTCAACGATGGATGTAAAACATCCTCTGATGGCATATGGTGACATCCGGATGGCTGACTGGTGGCACCTGCCTCTTTGCTACCTTACCTGGTAAGGGCATATCATCTACCGGCCCATACAGGTAAGAGAGCTTTAGTTAATCAAATTACCAGAACTTGGTATGCCCCTCATGTCTCCTCTTTGATACTTCAATATGTAAATAATTGTGCTATATGTCAAGAGTATAATGTTGGTAAAAATGCAAACATCAAAACTGCATGTTTACCACCACCTTGGGGGCCATTTGTTAATGTGCAGCAGGACTTTATCCAGATACCTAGGACTCATAACTTACAATTTATTTTAGTGGTGGTGTGCATGTTTTTGGCATAGGTGGAAGCTTACCAATGTTGCAAAGCTGACACAGTCACGTTATCAAAAAAACTCATGTACAATTTTATACCAAAATTCTTGCAAAATTTTTAATATTAAGTTGAGTCTTCACTGTCCCAGCCATGCACAGTCATCTGGACTAGTAGAGAGGGTTAACGGGACCCTTAAAAATAAAATTTCAAAGATTTGTGCTAAAACTCAGTTGAAGTGGCCCGAAGCCCTCCCCTTAGCATTAATGAGTATGAGAGCCTCACTAAATAATACCAGAAAGTTGAGTTCATATAAAATATTAATGAGAAGACCCATGGCCCCTCCAGATACCCCTCCCATGAAAAATGCAAATTTAACTTTGTCAGATGATGCCATCATTTCTTATTGTTGAAAACTTGTTTATTTTTTGCAGCAATACTATCTAACAGTAAAAGCAGCCCTTCCACAACCTCCTGATGAGCTCTGTCATCAACTACAGCTGGGTGACTAGGTTTGCATCAAAACTTTCTAAAAAAAAAAAAAAAAACTGTCTAAGCCCAAGGTAGAAAGGCCCTTTCCAGGTGCTGTTAACAACTCTGACTGCTGTTCACTGTGCAGGACTACCAGTGTGGATCCATTCATCTCACTGCAAGAAAATCTGTCTTGTGGGGGCCCCAAACAAATCATTGCAACCAACAGAGGGAGATTGAGGTGCGACAGACAAACCATCGGCCCAGTGAAAAAAGTCACCTTCTGTAACAGTCCACGATAAATCCAGTGACAACAGGTACCCTTGCTTTGTTTTTCCTGCTATTTCCTCTTATAACCTGGTCGAGAAAAACAGTTTTTTGCTGGTTCTTCAGCAATATGTTATAGACTTAAATTCGGGAATATGCTATAGACTTAAATGTAACAAATTCTAAGGCAGAAATTCCTATGATTCCCATCCCTGCATCACAGGTGTAATTTAAAAAGGATCTTAGTGACATCAATCAAACTTGGCGTAACGTGACTAATTTCTCAAAGGTTGTGTCTCTTCAACTTGCCACCACACATCATGAGGACACATGTTTTGCCAAAAATGGGACTGTACCAGTAGCAACCAGCAAATGTAATGACAACAGGCATAAAAGCATATTAGACTCGTACTTAAAAAGCTAGGACTGGGGGTGTGGCACAGGTATGATAAAGGAATGTTACTACATCTGCGGTGATGTTGCCTACCGCTGGTTGACTACAAACTGGTTTGGATGTTGCTTTGTGGGCTATATTACTAAGTGAGCAATCCACTGGACAGAGCAAGTATTTTCAGTGTTTACTCCTGGGTATAAATTGCAAAAGACAATGCTCAAAATCACCATGCTTGCTCAAATTCTTCAAGAGGTAGTCAACAAAACTTCACATCACATCAGGATGGCAAATCAAAAAATAACTAAAATGCAAACTGTAGTGTTACAAAAATCGATTGGCACTTGATATAATGCTGGCTGCAAAAGGGGGGTCATGTGCCCTCATAAGAAGTCATTGTTGTTCATATATTAGTGACTATCACTATAAATAAAAAACACTGGCAAATTTCATGGAGCAAAGGGCCAAGGATTTGGACAGCACATAAAAGCAATGGACACTTTTTGAATGGTTAGGCAGCGAGTTTGGTAACCTGGAAACTAGTACAGTCCAGGGTATTGTAATTGTACAGTCCAGGGTATTGTAATTGTACTTTTTATTATATTTTCGATCATTTTAATATTTTCTATTTTAAAGGTTGTAATTACAAAATGTTTAACTTTGCTTGCACATAAAATACCACTGCACATACCAGATAGTAAAATTTCTATCACCAGTGATAAATACTATAATGCTGAAGCTTATTTCATTAAACCAAAAAATATATATATAATTACATGTATTGTATGACACTAATAGTGTCAAAGGAAGGTAGACTGTTATGGAACAAGATCAGTCTTACTAAAATACAGATGAGATGTTTGCTCTGAGAGTGTTGATGGAGAAGTACAGAGAAGGTCAGGAGGAGATGCATTGTGTCTTTGTGGACTTAGAGAAAACATATGACAGTGTGCCTAGAGAGGAGTTGTAGTATTGTATGAGGAAGTCGGGAGTGTCAGAGAAGTATGTAAGAGTGGTACAGGATATGTACGGTGTGAAAGCAGTGAGGTCTGCGGTGGGAGTGACAGATGCGTTTAAGGTGGAGGTGGGATTACATCAAGGATCAGCTCTGAGCCCTATCTTATTTGCAATGGTGATATACAGGTTGACAGACAAGATCAGACAGGAGTCCCTGTGGACTATGATGTTTGCAGATGACATTGTGATCTGTAGTGAGAGTAGGGAACAGGTGGAGGAGACCCTGGAGAGGTGGAGATATGCTCTAGAGAGAAGAGGAATGAAGGTCAGCAGGACTAAGACAGAATATATGTGTGTGAATGAGAGGGAGGCTAGAGGAATGGTAAGGATGCAGGAAGTAGAGGTGGTGAAGATGGATGAATTTAAATACTTGGGATCAACAGTTCAGAGTAATGGTGAGTGTGGCAGAGAGGTGAAGAAGAGAGTACAGGCAGGATGGAGTGGGTGGAGAAGAGTGTCAGGAGTGATTTGTGCAGACAGGTACCAGTAAGAGTGAAAGGGAAGGTCTACAAGAGGGTAGTGAGACCAGCTATGTTATATGGGTTGGAGACCGTGGCATTGACAAAAAGGCAGGAGTCAGAGCTGGACGTGGCAGAGTTAAAGATTTTAAGATTTGCACTGGGTGTGACGAGGGTGGACAAAATTAGGAATAAGTATATTAGAGGGTCAGCCCAGGTTGGAAGATTTGGAGACAAAGCCAGACAGGCAAGATTACGCTGGTTTGGACATGTGCTGAGGAGGGATGCAGAGTATACTGGGAAAAAGATGCTAAGGATGAAGTTGCCAAATAACAGGAAAAGAGGAAGGCCTAAGATGAAGTTTATGGATGTGGTGAGAAAGGACATGCATGTGGTTGGTGTGACAAAGCAAGATGCAGAGGACAGGAAGAAATGGAAACAGATGATCTGCTGTGGCGACCCCTAATGGGAGCAGCTAAAAGAAGAAGAAGATCACTCTTACTAAAATGTATATTCATTTCCAGTTTCATTCATGATTCTATAATGTGATTGTTAAAAACAAATAGAATTTGTGTGCAGGACTGTAAAAAAATACAGTTTCATAAGCTAAATTTATTATTGTGTTTCAACTGCATTCTTTTAATTCTTAACAGGAAAAAAGTAAGTGTTAAAAAAACAGAGGTATATTGCTAGTGCAAAATAAATTTGTTAGCCTGATTCCTCGGGTCTAGGAGTAAAGTTGTTGTTAGGTTAAGTTTGCTGATAAATAAAATGTCCAAGGTCAAAACAAAATTCTTGGAGCAGGTGGGTAATGTAAAAAAAGGTGTTCTTGTGAAGTCCAAGGTGAAAATCATTAAAAATAAAAACATTTCTAAAGTAATTAATTTCTCAAAAGTACTGTAATGTCAAAATCTTGCATGGTTAAACTGATAAGTAAATCTGTAAACATGGAGTTTCCCTTTGTTCATTGAGACTGGTTTACCAATTTCTACAAAGATGGTCTTCCAGTGCTCTAAATGAAATTTCTATTTGCAAACCCTAAAGCGTTACTCCTGACTAAAGGAAAACAAGGCAACTTCTTAATGTTATTTATTTACTAGGCTTAACAATAGGCAACAGGTCTGCCCTCTTTAAGAATAACTGCACCAAGACCGAACTTTGAAGCATCACATGAAAGAACTACTGATTTGTGGACATCATAATATCTTGATGTAGGAGGGTTGGCAATTTGCTATTTGAGGTTATCAAATGCACTCTGGTGTTGTTCCAACTATGACCAGGCAACATTTTTGCATGCCAGCTCTCAAAGGCGATGATAACTCACTATAGTCAGAGATATATTTGCCCAAATAGTTAACCATACCAAGAAAACACTGTAGGGCTTGGACATTTTCTGCAGCTGGCATCTCAAGAATGGCTGCTTGTTTGGAAGGGTCTGGTTGTAAGCCTGTGCTGGTAAATAAATGACCTACATAAGTAAGTTCTGGCAGTCTGAATTTACATTTCAGGGGACTGAGCTTTAAATTCACTCCACTCGTTCTGTCCAGAACTTTCCTGAGGTTTTTGTCATGCTCTGCTTCATCATTGCCTCCAACTAGTAAATCCAGTATTATAGTACACAGATAGACAGAAAAAATTTGCTCCACTGCACACTGTAAGTCTTTACTTGCAGAATTTATTCCAAAAGGCATCCCGAGGAATCTGAATCTACCAAATGGAGTGCTGAATGTAGACAGTACTGAAAATTTGTGATCAAGCATTACTTGCCAAAATGAACTCTTTGCATATAAGACAGAAAAAACAGAGGCATTTGGCATGAGGGTGGCAATCTCCTCAACTGTACACAGAGGATGATGAGGTCTCCTAAATGCCTTATTCAAGTCTCTTGGGTCAATGCATATTCTGATTTCATCTGAATTTTTCTTATAAGCAGCTACCATGGAAGACACCCACTCAGTTGGTTCTGTGACTTGGCAAATCACACCTTGCTGCACCATTTTGTCCAAATGGACCTTGACTCTGTCCTGCATAGCTATTGGAACTCTCCTTGCTGGTCTGACCACTGGACTGACCTCTGGGTCTACATTCATGGAGTACACAACTGGAAGTTTTCCTAGCTTGTCATCGAAAACATCAGCACACTCTAAGAAAATAGCATCAGTGAAACTGGAATATGCTTATATGATGTACTTCTTTGGTAAAAGAAAACAGTTTCAGTCTTAAACTGTCTTTGAGACCTAATAATGACTGCACAGGTCTTCTAACTAGATAAAATTGCAAGCTGTAACTGTTCCCAGCCAGATAGCAAAAGCACTACTGAGCCTTCAGTTTGAATCTCTTCACCTCCACAAGCAACAAGGTTCGCAAATTAAGTTGCTCACCATCGCTCACTCTAGCCAGAGTTTCGGCTGACATTACATTACACTTTGAACCAGTGTCCACTTTGAGCTCTATGGGTTTACAATTGATCAGGACAGTACAAAATACTTTGTTTTTTGCAAAGAAATCTACATTTTTAACATTTTCACCGACCACTGACCCACCATCTACATAGAAAGCAGGGTTGCAGCTTTATACATGATCAACTTGCTTTTTTTGAGTGACCTTTCGTAATAACTGAATGAGGCTTGCTTGATTTACAAACTTTTGAAAGTGGTTTCCTTTTTTTACACTTGTGGCATTGCTGACCAAATGCTAAGCACTTCTCTCTTTTAGACTCATGATTGGCACCACAATTATGGCAGTTAACAATAAGACTTGACTTGACTTTTGCTGACTCATCCTTCTACTGCACTGAGCATGTCTGTTTTACTCAGCTAGTCTTGGAACTTGCTAGAAAGTTACGGGGTCTCCTAGAAAAACTCACAGGGGTTGCAGCTGCCATATGCTTAGGCCTGTTTCTGCTTGCCATGTGCTGCATGCTGTCTACACGTGCTCTAGAGGCTGTCGAAGCCATGCTCTAATCACTTACAAGTATACTTGTCTACCTTTCTTTGAGCTCATGGTTTTGACAAATCTCTACAGCTTTGCTTAAAATTAAATCACTGTCACAAAGCAAAATCTTTCTCACTGCAGCATGTCACACACAAGCCTGTCCTTTATTAAATCATCTTTTAAATCATCAAATCTGCATATTTTAGCCTTATTTCTCAAGTCAGTGATAAAAGCTGCAAAAGTTTCACCTGGCTTTGGTCTCTTGTATAAAATAGGTGCCTCTCTAATCTAACATTTCTCTGAGGGTTGCACATTTCTCTAAATTTACATTTCAAGCACTATGGGTCCTCTCTTGATTCAGCCGGTACAACAATATGACGGTTTTCCCCTCTCCTGCATATACTTCTGGTGCATACACAAATGAATGCTCTCTTTCAATGGCTTCTGACCCAGTTAAGTTAAGCAGAATAAATGCCTTTGTATGTGCATCTTTGTCACGAAAAGCTGCTTGTATGAAAATATCATATTCCTGCTCAAATACTCACCAATTCTCTGTAATATTACGAACAAACATAAGTGGACTGGGTCTGCGAAATGCCTCTGCCATATCAACACACAGTAGTGAAGGTGCTTAGAATCATGTATGAACATACACACACATAAATATGCCAGAACTTGTAATTATACCGAATAGCACAACAGACTCTTTGAAATAACTACAGTTTGCCAAGTCTCCATAGCATAAGAACACTTTAAAATCACTGTACTTTGCGAAACCACCCATTATCAGTGTAAGAAATACTTTGAAATGACTGTACTTTGGGAATAAATTGTACATGGCACAAGACGCTCAGAGTAAGAAACACTTCGAAACTAATGCACTTTGCAAATAAACTGTATACAGTACAGAAAATCTTCAAAATGGCTGTACTTTGCGAAATAACTGTACAGTTTAATAAACACATGGAATAGGGGCACTCTGTGAATAAATGTAAACAGCACAATAAACTTTTCTGAAATGGCTATACTTTGACTGCACTTTGCAATATAAATGTACTTTGCATACAGCAAACTCTTTGATATAATTGCACCATAATACAGCACACACTCTGCAAACACTTTGGGCAATCTGAGATACTTTGAACAACTCTAGTTATGTTTTGAATGGCTTCAGCCAATGCAAAATAGCAGTTTATGCCCAAAACACTGTCTTTTATTTTATTTTATTTATTTTTTATTTTACATTTGTTTACCGGGCTAGTCCAGCTGGATATATGTCCATTTTCAGTGGAGGCCCGGGGAGAAAAGCTCCACTACATACTACTAAACAGTGTCAGATTATTTTACTAAAATCATGCAGCTGCCTTGCTCTTTAAGCTTATTTTGCCCTTTTATTGCACTTGTTATGCCCATTTAACCTCTTATCATGCTCATTATACTTTTCTTGTGCTTTACTTTAAACGTGCTGGTTATGCAAATCAGAGGTAATTCTGAGCCCCATATGAATATTTCTGATAGTTTTATCACATATTGTGGTTTAATTAATAATGCATTTTGTGCTTTTCGTTTGATTAATTAATAATACGTTTTGTGCTCCTTGTTTAATTAATAATGCGTTTTGTGTCTTATGAATGCTCCATTTCATTTTCATTGCAAAATAAATCGTTTGTGCAAGTTTTGGTTTGGTTACCTTAAGTTCATTTCTGGCCCTTTTTGATCATTTGAGCTCTGTACCACTCAACCAGCTCAATATACCTTCACCTCTGCACCTTGTGGCTTGAAGAAGTTGCACTCTCAATCCCGGTTCTGACACCATGTTGCTTGTCCGGTCAGGATAAAACAGACAGTTGTGGGTTCAGTTCAAGCAGCTTTATTACACAAAAACAAATCAGGAATGAGACTTTGTAACAAACTTAAATAAACTTATGAAGAGACTGACTACCACACTCATACATGTTAACACTCTAGCTGTTCTCTCAAAATGGCACTGCTGCCTGCACGTGCTCACTATTAATACGCACATGCCTACATCTGGAAATGCTTCTTAAAGGTACATACAAACACTGTGTTCTACACCCATGATACAGGGTCTAAATAAGTGGTAGATGTTTAAATTAGGTAAAGAAAGTGTGTAATCAATACAGTGGAACCATATGTATGTAATTAAAAGGATGTCTGTGTTTTCAAGGGTCAGAAAGAACTCAAAGGTGAGCAACATTTTGTCTATGCTTCTAGCGTGGAGCAGTACAAAGCTAACACAGATCAGGTTTGAAACTGCTAGGTTAGCAGGTGTAGGAGACTAAGCACAATGGGAGAAGAAATCATCAATAACAATATGCAGAAGCTCTTGGAAGAGAGTGACCATCCTTAATGAAGCAGGTAGGACTGCTGATCAGCTCCCCCAGGAATGAATAAATAAATTAATGCAAGCCCATGGCATTCTGTGCTGTCCATTTTTTCCTTCTGAAATCTTGGAAGTGTGTTAAACATTATAGAATGACATTACTGCATGTAGTCTGCACAGTTGTTGTTGTTGTTGTTGTGTCTTTCAGCTTATCCCGGTTAGGGGTCACCACAGCGGAACTCCGGTCCGCTAATGTTTGGTAGTGGATTTTTACATGCCGAGTTACCAGCCCTGACGCACAGCCTTCAACGAAGTCACGCTCATTCACGCATGCCTCCACACAGAAGATGCTCTAGCTGAGAATTGAACGGAACAAAGTCTTGCTGTGAGGTGACAACGCTACCACAGCACCACTACCGCTTTTTATAAATACAAGATTGCCTATTTTGCATGCTCAGGTTATGGGTTCGACTTAATTATCCTCGTCTTTATCAACTGTGTGATGCTGACTGTTTTAGTAAACAACCAGTTTCGGGTTGTGAGTTTTGCTTAATGAATGTGGCTTCGATCAGCTATCTAGTTTAGAAATATATGCAACTGATCTTACACTTGTGTTAGCCCCTATCTTGCAGTGCAAGCATAAGGTTTTAGTGGGATTTTACTGACATATAATTTCAACTGCTAACAGACATACTGATTAATAACAATGGCACATAAATGATCTGTGGCACATACAGACCGGTATATATTTTTGCCACTGTGTTATTGTGTCATACATGCATGTGACAATACTTGGTGCACAGACAGTGTTATGAACTCATCTGGGTTACAATTCATTGGACTTTCACATAGTGAAGAGCTCTCCAGATGTGTTACTGGCAAACACAATAGCAGTTCTTTGATGTACATGTTTTATATGCTTTTGGTATACTGTCGTCATACAGGTTCCTTACTTTTCTCATTATCAGTGTTGTACACATAGTAAGCTCTGTGGCTACAATATAAATATAATACACAGCTTCTGCTAGTAATGAACTGGGACTGAGGTCTGGAAACTGACTATGCTCTCCAATGTACAGTGAAACAGTTCATTGATGAGTAAGAAAGATTTGGGATGACATAAATCAGTATTTCCAAATCAGAAAACATGGTTCAATCCTGTTACAGAAGAGCAGCATTTGCTACATCCTTGATCTGATTTGCTAAATACAGATTCTGACATCTTAGCTGCATGTCATGTCATGGAGAGTAGACTACAACAGCTGGTCACATTCCATACCTCTCAAATGTCCAGATTTTGACTCATTTTTGGTCTGTTCCTCATAAAATTTGTGATTTTTCTGGATTTTTGTGGTGAATCAGAGAGGAGTGAATTCACTAGATAATGACAGGCATTTGAGTTTTAGACTTCATATCCTTCAGAAATGCAAGGCAACACAATAATGTTTATTCTAGCAACTTTCAGAGTTTATATGAGCAATATTTAAAATTTCTTCCTATTTTGGGGGCTTTGTCCACCATTATTTTTGGCTTTGTCCAGATTTATTCTGCTAAGAGGTTGAGAGCTATGCACATGACATGCAGGCAAGTTGGCAGGAATTTCCATTTACCAAATCAGATCAAGGATGTGGCAAATGTTGCGCTTCTGATTTCAAGAATTAACAGTGAATATGAGTAAACAATAAAAGTCTATAAAAATGCTTCAGCTATCCAGTCCTGTATGCTTCATTCACCTACCTTGGTGATCTCCACCCAGTGACTGTGGGTGCATGAACTTCCAGCTCCTTGGCACTGTAGCCATCCTCGTGTCCAGAGGAACTAACGACAACAAATCCAATCTTATGTGGCATTCTGCAGTGCTAGGCTGAAAAAGAAAAACAGCTACATTAATGGTACCAGTTCATTACTATAATAAGCAGAATGAATCTGCTTGAATTCATTTGCTCCAAACTGATAATTTCTTTACCAATATACCATATAAAGGATTTATACCCAATCTCCTAACAAGATTTTAACAACAACGTTTCATGCACATTTTAAAAGGATTTTGTCATTAATCTGATAATTTAATACAACAGTAAATGCAAAGGCTTTTAATGTATAGACATATACACACTAGAAGAAGTAAAAAGTATAGAATAGAGAATTTAGTGAGTGCTGTGTTTAGTAATTGCACAGTCACATGAAAGCCCTGCAGGTATTAATGAGAAAAGGTTTAAATCTGATAGAGTTTAAATGGTAAGCTTAAAG
The DNA here is from genome assembly GCF_019279795.1 of Protopterus annectens. Lineage (NCBI taxonomy): Eukaryota > Metazoa > Chordata > Ceratodontiformes > Protopteridae > Protopterus > Protopterus annectens. The sequence goes on along the minus strand of NC_056729.1, from coordinate 1,487,316,332 downwards.
CATTTACATTTTTGCGGTACACAGAGGTGCTCATGGACGTTGACCTGAAAGCTGCGTAAGCTACCCTCTTTATAAATTTTGGGAACATATTCAATTCTACAAAGTTACAAAGATTCATACTAAAGATGTGCTACGGCTTAGTGACCACAGCATCAACAAGCCAGAGGCATCAGACACCATCAAATCTCACATTCATAAATATGCACAGAACACTTACCAGACATTAGCACTAACACCAAGATAAAGGTAATATCACACTTGAACTTTCTAACATTCCAGACTATCTCAGTGGCTACCCCTTGGTCTTCTACGGCATACAAAGCCTTTTAACTGACTCTTAGATTACTTGTAGATATATGTTATTACATCCTTCTCCCTTAATTCCCATTCTGAGGTAGAATGGGTCCTTCTCTGAACTTAATTTCATATGTATTCACATTTCATTACACTCAAGTATGTCTGTGCCAGCTTCAAAACAAGCTGTAACTCACTCAAACACAGTCAAAAACCCAGCTGTTAAGTATATTGCTCTTGATTTAAATCAGTTAATATTATATTAAGACAGTGCTTTGGATACTTTAAAGAAATCTGCCCTCCCATGATATGATGCATACATTTTCTTCATACTAAGCATAATCATTTTTTGCATTGATTTATTTATACTTTATTAACTAGGTTGATCAGCTGGGTAAAATCCATTTTTGAAGGAAGTGTGCAAAGAAAAGCTTTACAAAAAGTTTACAAATATCAAAAACAGTCAATTCGGGGCTTGTAGTCTTGTTTAGACACTTACATAAAATAGTGGCTAAAGTAAAAGGAGTTAATGCACTAGAAAAACAAATGCATTCTGACTCTTTACTTTAGATAAATAATAGCTATTTGATTAAGATGTGAAGAAAGTATAACAACCATTTGATCACTAGCATCACATCTATTGTGAATCACAGTCACACAACACATAAACAATATCGTGAATATAAGAAAATATAATTTTAGTCTAACAAAAGTCTTCAAAGACACTTTTGATAGTTAAGGCAAAGCACTATTAGAAGTGCTAACATTAGAAGTGAGCGGCTTTAAGCAGGGAATGAGTGCAAAATCTCATGGATGTAGTGTCTTTGTGTAACATTAGGTAAGGAAGGTGAGTAGACAAGGCTTGCACTCAAGAGATATCTTAGCTGAAGTTACAGCCAACAGGAACATGGTCTTCTAAGATACAAATCTGAGATCTGTAGTTGTAGCATGTTCATATGATGGCCGAGTAACATTTTTTAATATAAAATAAAGGAGCAGGATCCTTCACAGGTGGCTCCAAAAGAAAATTGCCTTTAAGATATGTCTTTGTGCATTTTTAACGAAGTTAAAGATGACAGATTGCACCTCAATGAAAGAAATAAATTGCAGATAAATGCATTTTAAATGAACAGTTGAAGCCCTAACTGAAATGTAAAACACCTATGTCTACTCCGGCCATTTCTCAAATGGAAAAATTAGTCTGTTTACATTTGTATATATTTCTGGTCTTCAGTCTTTGAGCAGAGGTTAGAATCTGGACTACCTTCTCAATGTAAGAAGGATTTCTTGCCCATCACTTGAGATGGAGAAGTCATGTAGTTAGATATAAGGAATGAGGTTTGTAGGAGGGGTGTGACACAGGTTTCTTAGTTACGTTCAGAAGAAAAAGCCACATCTGAGGGAGCTATCAGGATGACCTTTTCCTTGCATACTTTGGTCTGGTGTAGAAATTTGTGAGTAAGGGGAAATGGGATAAAGACATAAAGAAGACAAGAGAGCTAAGTCTGAATGACTGCATCCCTTGGATATCCTTAAGCAGGAATAAGGGATCCAGTTTTTATGCATTTCATATTAGCTTGGGATGCAGAGAGATCACAGCAAGTCTTCACCCATTGCCTGAATAAGTTTCTAGCTATGGTGAAGCTGATGAGGCACTCATGAGGTATCCGTAAGTATTTACTGTGCCTGTCTACTAGTGAATGGCTTCTCCCATGATGTGACTAACAATAACACAGTAAACGGTAGCAAAGGACCTTTCCCAAACTCTCATGACATCCCAACTTAGAAGGTAGGAATGGATTCCCCTACTTTCTTGGGTACCATACCACAGCCATATTTTCAGTGTAGGTGGCAACAGCAAAAAATGTCCACGAAGGCAAGGGCTCACCCAAAAGATGCTTTATTCCAACAAAAAATTCACAACCTTCACCACAGCTGACCTAGGTTTCGTCTGTATGACTTCAGAGTGTGGTGAAAAAGGCAGCCTATAAATACAAAGTACAGTTTTGTACCTACCATAAATGTAGATGTTCGAAGATCCACATTGCTGCAGTCCTTACATATGGGTAGTCCGCTGTCCTCGGTCGGCCCGAATACCAAAGTATAAGGCTGACGTCGGTCAAGGCGCTTAAAACTGACATCAGGACGTCAGGGTACAAAAGCGCATGACCGACGTCATATCCTCAGTCTTTTCTTGCCCCAGATGTCAGAAGGCCCTAAAAAGAAAGGCCAAAACCAAAAGACAGCAAAAAACCAACCAACCACCCCTGCACTAATCCTATTTACAATATTTACAATATTCACAACCCAAACCACACAACCGCCTCTAACTACAGAGGGAAGGAGGGAGGGTAAATTGGACTGCAGCAATGTGGATCTTCGAACATCTACATTTATGGTAGGTACAAAACTGTACTATGTTCTTCATCTCACATTGCTGCAGTCCTTACATATGGGTAGAATCCCAAAGCAGAGGTAAGGGAGGATGGCAAAACTATAAAGCATTAGGAGCTGCCAAAATGCCCTGTAAAATTGCAGTGGCAAAACCAGCCCTAGATTTAGAGTAAAGTGGAAGGTGGTAATGCTTAGAGAAAGTATGCACTGAACTCCAAGTAGCTGCCTCCAAAATATCTTTAGTTGCCACGCCCCTTAACAAAGCTGTAGAAGTGGCAGTAGCCCTAGTGGAATGAGGCCTAATCCCAGCTGGAATCTCCTTACCATGATGGGAATAACAGAAAGCAATACAAAACCCAATCCACTTAGAAATAGTTTGTTTTGAAACAGGCTTGCCCTGAGAACCCAAAGCAAATGAAACAAATAACTGCTGAGACTGCCTGAACCCTTTAGTTCTGCTCAAATAATATCACAACTGCCTGTGTATATCCAAAGTGTGCAAAATCTTTTCCCCTTTATTTTGGGGGTTTGCATAAAAAGTAGGCAAATGAATAGTTTGGTTTAAAGCCACACTAAACCACTTTAGGCATAAAGGAAGGATTAGTACGCAAAGATACCCTATCCTTATGGAAAATTAAGAAAGGCTCAACCGCCATAAGGGCCTGTAATTCAGAAACCCTTCTCAGAGGTAATGGCCAACAAAAAAGCAGTCTTCCATGATAAATATTTCAACTCGGCAGTAGCTGCAGGCTCAAAAGGTTGTAGAGTGAGTTTCTCCAACACAAAATTGAGATCCCAAGCAGGAGTAGGAGCTCTACGTGGGGGTCTTATATTCTTTGCCCCTCTAAGGAATTGCTTAAACAAAGGATGAGAAAACAATGGTGGGTCACAGTCATAGTGAGCAGAAATTGCTGCAGCATGAACCTTAATAGAGAAGGACAAACCTTTGTCCAGTAACTCAGTAAGATATTGAAGAGCCACACTTAAATTAGGCTTAGAAACATCAAATTCCTTTGCTGTACTCCAAAATAAAAATCTCCTCCATTTATCTGCGTACACTTTCCTTGTACTAGGCCTTCTGGCCTCCAAAATAACATTCAAAACTTGCTGTGGAAGCTGAGACCCTCCAGGGTTTAAAACAGAATATGCCAGGCTGTTAGATGTAGAGAGTGAAGTTTGACATTGAGTAAATGACTGTTCTCCTGAGACAGTAGGTGTGGAATCAAGGCAAAGGCCATGGAGGCTCCTGCACCAGACTTCTCAGTAATGGGTACCAGTGCTGTCGAGGCCAATCTGGAGCTATTAAAATCATCTTTGGCTTGTCCTGTCTGACCTTCAGGAGTACCTTTGGGAGGAGAGGCAGAGGTGGAAAGGCATACACATGAAGATTGCTCCAATTGAATGAGAGAGCATCCACTTTCCAAGCTGTGGGATGAAACCTTTTTGTGCAAAACTTTGGCAGCTGGTAGTTTAGTGGAGAAGCGAACAGATTTATGTCTGGAGTTCCCCATAACACTGTCAATTTCTGAAATACATGAGGATCCAATTTCCACTCGTGGGGATCCATAATTTGTCTGCTCAACACATCTGCTAAGGAGTTCTGTGCTCCCGGCAGAAACCTTGCCTGAAGATTTAGCTGTAAACTGAGAGCAGTCTCCCACAAAATCATTGCTTGTCTGCATAGAGGATAAGAATCGTTCCCCTTGCTTGTTGATGTACCACATGACAGTTGTGTTGTCTGTTAGAACCAACACCTGCCCTGGAAGAAGTAAATCCTTGAAAGCTATTAATGCAAATTGGACTGCTAACATCTCCTTCAAGTTGATATGTAGATGTTGAAGTCTGGCAGGCCACGTGTCTTGTACCCACTTTCCATTTAGATGAGCTCCCCAAGCTGTGTCTGAGGCATCTGTCGTTAGAATCTGACTCGCCTCTGGCCGGGTCACAGAGAGTCCCTTGTTTAGGTGACATTCCTGAGCCCACCACAAAAATTCCTTTTGAATGCAAGGTATTATCTGAATGACAGTGTCCATATCTTGGCAGTGCTGTGTCCATACATTTTTGAGATACCATTGTAGCTTCCTCATATGCAGTTTGGCATTGGGAAGCACCAGAATACAAGATGCCATGAACCCCAAGGCTTGAAGGACTGTCCTTGCAGTCAGCCTGGACTGATGAGACAATTGATGGAAGTAAAGAGAAAGATTGTTTTGTTTGTCCGGGGTCAAAAAGGCCATCTGGGATGCTGTATTCAGTCTCACACCCAGAAAGCACATGTCCTGAGAGGGTACTAGACTGGACTTTATTTCGTTCACAGAATACCCCAGGCATCTTAGCACTGCTATCACATACTGTAAATGATGAAGAAGTTCGTCCTTTCCTTGGGCCAGAATCAGGCAATCTTCCAAATAAGGATAGATCTGTATTCCTCTTAGCCTGAAGAAAGCTATCACTGGAGCCAGAACCTTCGTGAACACTCTGGGCGCAGTAGATAAGCCAAAGGGCAATGCAGAGAACTGATAATGAGAAGCCCCAGCCCGAAAACGCAGATACTTTCTGCAACTGAGCCTGATAGGAACATGAAGGTAAGCCTCCTTGAGATCCAGAGTCACCATCCAGTGATCTTTGCCCAGCAGAGGTAAAAGCTGTTGTAACGTCAACATTTTGAACTTGGGAATGTCCAGATATGTGTTGAGGATAGATAAATCCAAGATTGGTCTCCACGTGTTCCCTTTCTTTGGTACTAGGAACAGGCGAGAATAAAATCCTAGGCCCACTTCTGGCAGAGGGACCGGTTGTATGGCCCTTATTTGAAGTAGCAGAGAAATTTGTTTGTGAGCCTCTAGTCTTTGCTGAGGAGGAACGTCCGGCATGCCTTTGAAAGGAGGCAAGGTATGGAAATAAAACTTGTAACCTCGGTATGATATCCAATACCCATTTGTCTTGGGTAATCAAATTCCAATTTTCCTTGAAGAGTGCCAACCTTCCTCCCAAAGGAGCTGCCAGGCAAGAAGGATCTGGCAGCTGAAAAGGTAGGTCATTGGGCCTGTTTACGAAAGGACTGGCCCCTGCCCTCACCCGAAGATTGTGCAGGTGAACTCCTGTTCTAGGTCTGAAAGAACTCTGAGCTCTGCCCCTACCACGTCTAGATCTACCCCTAGACTGAGAATCATAAGAAGGATACGTCCACCCCTTAGCAGGCCAATTCCTACTAAACTTTGGAGGCTGTACTTGCAAAAATCTTTAACAGCCTGCATGGACTTAGCCTTGTCTTCCATTTTCTTCAAGACTGACTCCACAGGTGAACCAAACAACACATCAGACTGTAAAGGAGCATCCAAAATCCTTGTCTTAACATGGTCAGATAAATTCTGATCCCTCAGCCATGCGTGCCTGCGAAGAACTGAACCAGTGGCAGCCACCCTAGACGAGGCCTGTACAGCATCAAAACCACATTGTAAAGAATGCTTACCCACCTGCTCTGAAACATGCACCAAATCTTGTAACTCTTTACACTCAATGCCTTCCGCCAGAGCATCCACCTTAGACTTCAATTGAGAAAGAAGATAGTTTTGATATTTCAACATATGAAACTGGCAATTCAAAGCCCTCACAGCTAGGGTAGAAGATGTATAGACTTTCTTTCCCCATCTATCCAAAGCTCTGGCCTCTTTATCTGGAGGAACCGGATTTTTTACAACAGAGGCCTTGACACCCTTAGGTCCCTGACTAACAGTTTCTGGGTCCGCCCTAGGACTCTTATAAAGATATTTATGAGCCTCAGGCACCCTGTAATACCTATCCGGTTTAACAAGAGCAGGAGGCAGAGAATCAGGATTAAGTGAAGCCTCTGCAAACACATCTTCCACAACATCCAGAACAGGAGGTATAGCCAAGGGCCTATGCTGGGGCAAAAGCAAAAATTCCCTAAGCCTTTTCCTGGAATCAGAGAAGTCCTGACCTTCCCACTTAAAATGTTCCCTCATGGAATGAAGAGTCTCTGAAAAGAAAAATCCTCTGGAGGAGAAGCAGAAGGAGTCGAATCATCTGCATCAGAATCAGAATAAGGAGAGTACTCCTGCAAGTCTTCAGCCGAAGACTCAGAAACATCCGAAGCCTGCTCAAAACTCCCCAACTCTGGCTCCACCCTAGGCCTCTTATCAGGAGGGGGCAAAGAACCTCTAATCAGAGTAATCAAATCTTCTGCCATTTTAAGCATGTGCTTCTTGGGCACAGACCCTGCTGCACTAGGAGTGACACCAACAGAAGTTAAACCTGGCCTGCCTCTGGGAGAAGCCTTGGAAAAAGAAGGAGAGGGCCTAACCACCCTAGGAAGGGAGGGGAGTACAGTAACTTGGGAAGCCCCTTCAGCCTGACCTGCCTCCTGAGAGGCCACATCCTGCAATATCAAAGTCTCCCCCTGGGACTCCAGAGAAGCCTCCGTCGGAACCACCAGTTCCACTGACACCTCTAAAGAACCAACGTCCGGAACGGACGACTCTTCTTGCCTGGGTTTAACTGCTTTGTCTTTGCGCTTCTTCGAAGCAGGCGGGGCCGGAGAATCTGACGGCATATTATAATTGCACCGCTTCCCGAAGACCAGCCTAGCACAATCTAACCTTCGCTTAATAGTGCGCTTATTGAACCTAGCACAAAAGCGACACCCAACAACGTCGTGCTCAGGCCCCAAACAAGGAATACACAAAGAATGATAATCCCTATGTGGTATCTGTTTCCCACAAGAAATACAGTTATTCACTTTTTCTGACATCCGGTAAAACACTGAGGCAAGAAAAAACCAAAATATTCCCCAACGGGGTACTTAGCCAACTTTGATTCGGACTGAAACTCCGAACTCGAAAAATTTCAGAACGCCGAACGGCACTTGCAACGCTGCTTCTGCATCGGACCATGCGGCAAAAAAAGACTGAGGATATGACGTCGGTCATGCGCTTTTGTACCCTGACGTCCTGATGTCAGTTTTAAGCGCCTTGACCGACGTCAGCCTTATACTTTGGTATTCGGGCCGACCGAGGACAGCGGACTACCCATATGTAAGGACTGCAGCAATGTGAGATGAAGAACATCAATATCAATTAATACATTTATTAAATAATTAACTAATTAATCAATTTATGAATAAGTTAAACTCTAAAATAAAAGTGAAATAGTAATAAACACGTACATGCCATATTAAAATTGAAATTGAAAAAGATGGTTCATTTAAAATGTAATATGAATAAATATGAAAAAATAATGTAAAAATTGAATTTTATACCGATACTACATTTAATTTATATATAAACTACATATTATTTAAAAATGGAAATGAAAAATATGCAACATGCCCAATAAACAAAAAGGCTTCAGCCTCAACATGTTAAAAACCTAAGTTTCAACAGGGGTTTAAGCGACACACACTCGTTCAAACCAGGATAAATGTAAGCCTGAAGTCTTAGTTGACATTTTAACTCACAAACATCAAGATGGCAATCTAAGACCCTTCCATTTTGGTCCTTAATCTGTTGTTGTACAACAAAAAACTTGAAATGATGATCTTCATATGCCATGATGTGCCTAGCTAAAGAATTAGTCACTTTTTTATGTTTAATGTCTAAAATGTGCTCATTAATTCTCTCCCTGAACTTCCTACAGGTCTTGCCAACATAAAATGCCGTGCACACCTGACATTTGGCAAGATAAATCACATTTTGAGAATAACAGTCAAAATGGCCCATAAATAATAGAGGTGTGGTTAATTTTGATTTGTTTACCCGTTATTAAAATGTGTCTGCACGTCATGCATCTCCCACATTTAAAGTTACCCACGTTTTTGTTGGTCCTAATTTCAACCGACTTAGTACTATTCTCAAAAATTTCTTTTAAACTTTTATCCTTTCTAAAAATAAACTTGAGTTTGTGTGTAGCCAACCTAGAAAATTCATCCAATTTGGAAAAGGATTCCCAGTATTTTTCAATTATTCTAATAATGTACTCTGCATCCGCATTGTAAGTTAATATATATAAAAAATGTTCCTTGAATGGAACATTACTACTCACACCTCCATTTAAAACATTAAAAAATTCTTTTTCACTGTTTAAAATAGGTACATAAAGGCCGCTGTCCCTTTTAATTTGAACCTCACGTCTAATTTCTTCACACATGTATTTAGGATACCCTCTATTCAAAAATAATCTCCTCATAAAGTCCAACCCGACCTGGAAGTCCACGTCCTCACTTACCATACGGGCCGCTCTTACCATTTGCCCCTTGATAATGGCTTTCTTTTGATGGACTGGATGCCAACTATCAAAATGTAAGTATGAATTGGAGAACGTGGGCTTCCTGTAAATTTTAGAGATCAAACATTTCTTTGTCCTATCAAAAATCAACCTAATATCCAAGTATGTGATGTTGTTATATTTAACCTCATGTGTAAACTTTAAAAACCACACTGTTTGATTAATGTATCGAATAAATGCTTCTAACATATTTTTGTCCCCTTGCCAAATAATAAGGATGTCGTCTAAAAAACGTGTATAAAATTTAATATGTGAACTAAATTCGCAATCAAATACAAATTTAGATTCCCAATAGGCCATTATATAGTTAGCATATATGGGGGCACAAGCTGCCCCCATAGCTACCCCTGTGAATTGTCGAAATAAGTGTTCTTCAAAGGACAGAAAATTGTTTTTTAAGACTGTTTCCATTAATCTGACATATAAATTAATGGTGTGTTGTTCATAAATGCTCGTTGCAAAAAGTTGTTCTTCCAACCACATCAGCCCCATATCATGTGGTATACATGTAAACAAATTAATGACATTAATAGTGACAAAACAAATATCATTCTGAAAGTCCAGTTTTTTAATTTTATCAAGTAAATGCCACGAATCCCTAGTGATTTGAGGAAACTTCTGTAAACCTGGTTTTAATTTTGTGTCCAAAAACTGACTAATAAATATAGTTTTACTTCTCTTCCCATCAACTATACGCCTAAACTTGACATTGTTTAGGCCTTTATGTATTTTGGGAATTCCAAAAATTCCACTAACCACTGGTGCATTGTTAGACATAAAATTAAATTCTTTCTCATTTATTTCACCTTGAAAGAGCATATCATCTAAAATCAATTCAACCTTTTTATAGGCTATGTTAATTTCATTTCTGCTTGTTTCTATATAATTGTCACTCATAAGCATTGCTAAAATCTCACTCACATAATCGCCTTTGTCAACTATAACAACTCCACTACCCTTGTCGGGTTTCATAATTCGTATATTTGGTATATTTTTAAAAAATTTTAGAATATCTAAATCCTCTTTGTTCATGTTATTCAAAAACAAATGCTCTCTATTATTTATATGACATCTGATGTCTTGTTCACATAAATTCTGAAAAACCTCCGTAATTTTATTGTATGGGGGGTTGAAAGTACTAGGTTTTTGTAACTTGCCTTCATGATAGGCCCTTTCTTCTGTTATATCATTCTCAAAATACAAGGCCAAATTAAGTTTACGCACAAACATTCTAAAATCAATAAGGGTATCAACAATATTGGCCTTCCTACAAGGAACAAAGTTAAAACCTTTTGACATAAACTCAGCATGTGCGTTGTCCAAAATAATACTAGAATAATTAAAAATCTTAAAATCCTTTGCTGCATTGAATAATATAGTAGGGTTGTTTAATACTCCTACTTCACTTGTTGTGTTTACATCTTCGTTTAAAATAATTTCTCCCTCAGTCGTATCAACCATATAAGAAATAAAAGTGTTGGCTCCATCATCTGATTAAAACTGCCCTGCAGTACTTAAATTATCTATAGGGTCCTGTTGCTGCATGGTCTCCAAGTAAGAACCATCTAAGTTAATATGTGCCTGTACATTGTTATTAGACTCAAAATCTAAAATGTTATAAATACTCAATTGTGATAAATTAAACCGTTCATCACTATTTGTACTAGGGTCATTGTGTAGTGAACACACAACTATGTCTGCTGCATTACTATCAGAAACAGTCTTATTCTTATTGCTGTCAACATTATACAAAGAAATATCTTGATTCAAAAGTTTTTCAATATTTAAAACATGGTCGCTATGTATTAGACACCCATCTGTGTCAAAAACATCACTAATGGGAGCAGTCTTATTCATACTGCTACCACCATTTAACAAACAGCAATCATGGTCAATATCTATAATGTTCAAATCAATGTTTTCTACATCTAGTACATACTCATCGTGCGAATTAAAGGCATGATCTCGAAAATCAATGTTGAACAAACCATTCATTCTTGCAAACGAATCATGTGTAATGTTCGTTGTAAAAGTCATTTCAGTTTCATTTTGCTTACCATATAGGTCCAAAATGTATCCAAACCTGTTGTTATCTTGACATGTACTTCCACATAAATCACGCTCAACCTTTATATCTGACAAAAAACAATCGATTTGGTTTGTAGATAAGTCCACTGAAACGCTGCTTACAAATTGATTGGAATCATAACTGCCTCGAGATTTACTACAAATGATGCATTCATCATCACAGTGTGTAGGACAGTGTATGCTATATATCTTTTTGTTCACCTTCTTACAGCTTTGGCCCAATTCCGATCTTGCTCCGCTGTTTGAAATGAAACTTTTGCTCTTGCTCCCCTTCGGTTCTCCTCATATTCCTCTCGGACTGGCTGTAGACGCTTCAATCTCTCTGAGCGTCTTGGACCGTCTTCTAAAGGGTCGCTCTCGCTGAAAAACGTGCTATTTGGGCTCCTCATAACTTCCGGTGTTAATACGCTCACTGGGCTACCACTCCGATTGGCTGTATTAGTTTTATGCATGGATTTGACTTTTTCCTTCTTATCATAGGGGTAAACAACCCCTGATTTGTATGTGTTGGCATCTCTATGAAGTTTATCACATTTTTTATTAAATAAAACATCACAGCACTGATCAACATCATTAATAATGTTCACGTAATTGGTATAATAGTTCTCAAAGACCAAATCTTGTGTTATTTTAGAGTTAAGCATGTCAAGCTCAGTAATCAACTTCTCGCATTTGATGTTATTATACTTGACCATGATTTCCATAATTTGTACACTAGTAGAGTCAAACAAGTAATGCAGTTCCTTAATCATATCCCTGTTGCTTTCGCATCCATTAGGATACCGCCAAATACGTAACCCTTTCGGTACAAGTCTTAACTCAATGTTTTTGGTCAAGTAACTAGTTTCTAACTGTGTTCTCTTCAATTTGAAGAGTGTTCTCTCAAATTCTTTTAACAGTGTGGCCATGGATTTATTCATAGCAGGAACATGTTTCACTGGTACTGAGCCAATATTTGATTGAAAAATGTATGAATTGGTTAACCAACTTCCACGCATTTTAGAAACATTAATTTCACTAGTCTTGTTAGAGCGTAAACCAGAATTTTGTCGCTGACCTGAAGCATGTCCTTCATCCACATCATCAGTGCCTGATGATTGTACCACAGGGGTAGCTTGAGTTAAAGGAAGCCCCAAGCTGTATTCATTAGTGGGAACTGGCATGGTACTTTGTTTAGACTCACTCAGTTTATGAATTAAGGCAGTGTGTTCCCGAAGTTGCTCCTGAATCTGTTGTAAAAGCACCTGGATGTTAACCGGAGAGTTCTCTTCCTCCATGTGCACCGACCACAATCCAAACCAAAGAACAAAAATGAAACTTGTAAAAAATGTCCACGGAGGCAAGGGCTCACCCAAAAGATGCTTTATTCCAACAAAAAATTCACAACCTTCACCACAGCTGACCTAGGTTTCGTCTGTATGACTTCAGAGTGTGGTGAAAAAGGCAGCCTATAAATACAACAATACAATATCAATTAATACATTTATTAAATAATTAACTAATTAATCAATTTATGAACAAGTTAAACTCTAAAATAAAAGTGAAATAGTAATAAACACGTACATGCCATATTAAAATTGAAATTGAAAAAGATGGTTCATTTAAAATGTAATATAAATAAATATGAAAAAATAATGTAAAAATTGAATTTTATACCCATACTACATTTAATTTATATATAAACAACATATTATTTAAAAATGGAAATGAAAAATATGCAACATGCCCAATAAACAAAAAGGCTTCAGCCTCAACATGTTAAAAACCTAAGTTTCAACAGGGGTTTAAGCGACACACACTCGTTCAAACCAGGATAAATGTAAGCCTGAAGTCTTAGTTGCCATTTTAACTCACAAACATCAAGATGGCAATCTAAGACCCTTCCATTTTGGTCCTTAATCTGTTGTTGTACAACAAAAAACTTGAAATGATGATCTTCATATGCCATGATAGGTTTTTAACATGTTGAGGCTGAAGCCTTTTTATTTATTGGGCATGTTGCATATTTTTCATTTCCATTTTTAAATAATATGTAGTTTATATATAAATTAAATGTAGTATGGGTATAAAATTCAATTTTTACATTATTTTTTCATATTTATTCATATTACATTTTAAATGAACCATCTTTTTCAATTTCAATTTTAATATGACATGTACGTGTTTATTACTATTTCACTTTTATTTTAGAGTTTAACTTATTCATAAATTGATTAATTAGTTAATTATTTAATAAATGTATTAATTGATATTGTTGTATTTATAGGCTGCCTTTTTCACCACACTCTGAAGTCATACAGACGAAACCTAGGTCAGCTGTGGTGAAGGTTGTGAATTTTTTGTTGGAATAAAGCATCTTTTGGGTGAGCCCTTGCCTCCGTGGACATTTTTTACAAGTTTCATTTTTGTTCTTTGGTTTGGATTGTGGTAGGTGGCAACAGCAACCTAGGAGAGGAAATTCTGAATTGTCTGAAAAGACTGCTGTCATTTCCGGAGCAATGATATTCAACAAGGCCACTGCCTGTGATCATGTCTCCTTAGACAGTCTGCTCCTGAAAATGCTCTCCCACTCTACAGCAGTGTTATCTTTAATGACAGTCACAGAAAAGCTGGGGGCTTGGAAGGGTTTACCCAGAGGTGGACTGGACTAGTGGATCCTCCACCTGCATGATCCCCGCACTTCCACGACATTTTTATTGGAAAGTCCAGGAGACCTAACAACTGGTTCCATTGATCTCTGAAGGTCAACTACAAAACTGTCAAGTGGTGCCAAATGGTAGTTGCTTCCCCAGCACCCACAGAGAAACTGCTGGAGGGTTGAACTAACGAATCAGAATTTGACAAAACAGTGAACTTTACAATTGTACTTAGAAACAATACTAGACAAGCGATCAGAGGGACTATTAGAGGCTCCCAAAGCAGACACCCAAAAATCCACCACCTCAAAACAAAACACATGCAACACATACTTCAATAAATCAGTGTGTCAACCAATCACAGCCCTTACGGCCAAACACCTTGCCTGATACACTAGTAATAGGTGACTCTATAGTCAGACACACTGATGTCCCGCTGACCAGGCTGAACAAGGAGAAGGTGACTGTGAGCTGTCTATCGGGAGCTAAGATCCGCCACATTAACACACGCACTCAAGTCACTCCAAAGCAAGTACAAATATGACTCAGTCATTGTCCATGCTGGTGTGAATGACCTGAGACGTACCTCCCTGGACTACATGAAAAGAGACATAGAGGAGCTCTCCGATTATGTAGCCCAGGCTGGTATGACCCTGACCCTGAGCAGCATCTTGCCCTCACCAAGAATGATACCACAATACAAAGACAAGATGATCAGCTTTCGGATATTGGCAAAGGCTCTTGCTACCCCCATAGTGCCTTTTTTAGGCAAGGCTCAAAAGACAAACCCACCTCCATAGGTATCACAAGGGATAAGAAACTAAGAGTAATGCTACTCAACGCCAGAAGTCTAAACCTCAAGATGCACGCACTCGAAACTCTCCTTAGCATGGAGAACATCGATATCTGTGCAGTAACAGAAACCTGGTTCAAGGCTCCCGAGAGCACCCCAGCACTACCAGGTTATACCTCATACCATACTTTTCGGCCCCAAAACTTGGACTGAACCACAAAAGGAGGGGGAGTATCAATATTCGTCAAAGATACCCACACCTCCAGGTTGGTGGCACAGCACGAAGCATCAGAGACTATCCATGTGCAACTAACTGTGGGTAAAACTGCCTTCCAGTTTACAGCCTGCTACAGACCACCCTCCCAAACACAGGAACCCCACTTGGCCTTCTTGAGAATACTGGAAAATATGAAGGTCTCTCCAAACACCATTATATTGGGCGACTTCAACTACCCAAACATAGACTGGGAGCATTACTCTAGCTCCAACACCCTAGCCCAAAGGTTCCTAGAATTTATAAACTCAAATGCTATGGAACAACTTGTTACCACTCCCACAAGAGGGGAAAACATACTGGACCTGATCATCACCAACATGGGGACACTATGCTCCAGACCAGAAGTGTATCCCTCACTGGTAAGATCAGACCATAAACTAATCTCACTGGATATTCACATCCCGACCCCACCCCTGCCCAGAAAACCACAGTGAAAAACTTCTCTAAAGCAAATTTCACACGCCTCAAAACCGAGGAAATCCTTCAAAGCCCCCGGGCCTGTGGAAAATACGGCCCAGACCGCAGAATCCTTTATAAATGCATTCTATGAACACCTTCAGGAATGCATGGATCATGCAATCCCAAATAAAACCAAGACCCAATCCTCCAAAGGCAGACGTCCTGTCTGGTGGACCCCAGCCATAAACAAACTATACAATAGAAGGAGGAAGCTACTACATGATAGAGCAAAATCCCAAAAAGGGAAGGCATCTCTGATCAGTATTAGGAAAAAACTACGGGCATTCATAAAATCGTCTAAGGCCAGCTTCGAGAGAAAAATTGCACAGGACACTAAGGATAATCACAAGGCTTTCTTTAGTTATGTTAGGAACCTGGGTGGGAATTCCCAGATATGCTCAGAATTAGTCCAAAATGACAAAAAATACACCAAGCCCACAGACATTGCCAACATCCTAGCTGACAGGTTCAGTGCAAACTTCTCCCCCCTCTCCCCACCAAAAGGGCAAATATCTATCCCAACAGAGTGCTGCCCCCCTGACATCTCAGATGCTCTAAGAGCCGCCCTCTCCAAAGCAAAAAACACAGCATCAATGGGACCAGATGGTGTCCCGGGCTGCGTCCTACATGAACTCCAAGAAGAGCTAAACCCAAACATAAAACTACTGTTCAATCTTAGCCTTACTACAGGATATGTGCCCAAAGAGTGGCGTACAGCAACAGTGGTCCCTCTCCACAAAGGTGGTGCCTCAACAGATCCTGGAAACTATCGCCCCATAAGCCTGACTAGCTTGGTCTGCAAAGCTATGGAAAGGATCATCATGGACCTCATAAATAAAGATATTGGGGACCTACAGACACTGGATCCTACCCAGTTTGGCTTTGTTAAGGGCAGATCCTGCCTCTTAAACCTGGTTGATTTCTTTGAAACAGTCACCAAGGCCATTGACGAGGGAAGGTGGTCCACACAGCCTACCTGGACCCCTGCAAAAGCCTTCGATACAATACCCCACTCGGGCATTATAGATAAGCTCACCAGCTTAAATATAAATCCCTATGTCACTAGATGGGTTGCAAACTGGCTCAAGGACAGAACCCACATGGTTAGAATTGCTGGAGCCATGTCAGACTCCAAACCAGTTACAAGTGGTGTCCCACAAGGCTCAGTCCTGGGACCTCTCTTGTTTGGTATATATTTCGGTACAGGCCAACACAGAAGGACTGTGGCTGACCAAGTTCGCAGATGACTGCAAACTGGGTGCCATAATCAACTCTCCAGCCGACACAAGCATCCTCCAAAAGGGCCTCATAGAAACAGACAACTGGTGCCAGAGCCATGGCCTCAAGCTAAATGCCAAAAGTGTATAGTCATCCCTTTGGCAAAACAAAGTGCCCACAAATTACCACGTAGGTGGTAATCCATTAAGTACAGAAGAAGTCATTAGGGACCTGGGGACCCAAGTTGATAGCAATCTCTCATTTGACAACCACGTGGCCAAAGTGGTTAGAAAAACATTTTATATAGCCCACCTAATCATGAAGGGATTCACATCTAGATCAGGAGGTCATCGTACCTCTTTACTCATCCCTCATCAGGCCCATAATTGAGTACAATGCCCTTTGGGATGTACCTTACCAGATACCTGCAGCAACTGGAAAGACCCCAAAAGTACCTCACCAAGAGGATCAAAGGGCTCAAACAGATGCCATATGCTGCCCGGTTAAAGAAACTCCAGCTCTACTCAGTGGCATACTGCCTGCTCAGAGGCGATCTGTGCCTGACGTATAAAGCCATGTCCAACCCAGAATTAATGGACATGCTGCACCTCAGAAAATCCAAATCCCATCGAGCTACGCCGAGAGACTTGAACCTCAGCACTGAAATAAATAGGACATGCTGGAGGGACAGATTCATAACCCAGAGGCTCCCTTCACTCTGGAATAAAATCCCAGTCCAGGTTAGGCAAAGTCCCACATTGACTCTCTTCAAGAGGAATCTTGATGAGTGGATGGGAGATCGTAGGTTTACCCCGGCTATCACTTCTGTGTCACTGTTAGACAGAGGCACAGTATACTAACCTCAAAAAACGCATAGCAAAATTAATTTAAAATGGGTGGCGAAAGCCAAACACACTCTGGCTAGGCTTATAAATGCCCTAGGGCAGATAGCCTAGTATGAACCTATGAACTTATGAACAATTGGCTCAAGTACTGGTGTCATTCTAAGGGGATCCAATGTCTGTCTGCCTGGGATGACATGTTGGACAAGCCACGCTGCTTCGCAAGGGATGGCTTACACCCGTCACCACTGGGCTTCCGGATATTGGCTAAGGCTCTTGCCACCCCCATAGTGCCTTTTTTAGGCAAGGCTCAAAAGACAAACCCACCTCCTTAGAAAACAATAATGGAAAAAAACTAAGGGTAATGCTGCTCAACGCCAGAAGTCTAAATCTCAAGATGCAGGCACTTGATGCACTCCTCAGCATGGAGAACATCGACGTCTGTGCAGTAACTGAAATCTGGTTCAAGGCTCATGAGAGCACCCCAGCGCTACCAGGCTATACCTCGTATCATGCTTTTCGGCCCCAAAACCCGGGCCAAACCATAAAGGGAGGGGGAGTGTCCATATTCATCAAGGACACCCACACCTCCAGGTTAGTAGCAACACATGAAGCATCAGAGACCATACAGGTGCAACTAACCATAGGCAAAACTGCTATACAACTTGTAGCATGTTACAGACCACCCTCCCAATCTCAAGAACTCCACTCAGCCTTCCTGAAGACATTGGAGGATATGAATGTATCACAAAATACCATCATACTGGGAGACTTCAACTACCCAAACATAGATTGGGTACATTATTCTAGCCCTAATATCCTAGCCCAAAGGTTCCTGGAATTCATAAATTCAAATGCACTGGAACAATTAGTCACCTCTCCCACTAGGGGAGATAATATACTAGACCTGATCATCACAAACATGGGGACAAAATGCTCCACACATGAAGTATACCTCTCACTAGTGAGATCTAACCACAAACTAATCACCCTGGATATACATATCCCACCTCCACCCCCAGCACAAAAGACCACAGTGAAAAACTTCTCAAAAGCAGACTTCACTCTTCTTAAGACTAAGATGGTATCCTTTAAGCCCACTGTGCCAGTGGATACCACATCCCACGATGCCAAATCCTTCACAAATGCTTTCTATGGACATCTCCAAGAATGCATGGATCATGCAATCCCAAACAAATCCAAGTCCCTCTCCACCAAAGGTAAGCGTCCTGTCTGGTGGACCTCAGCCATAAACAAATTGTATAACAAAAGAAGGAAGCTACTGCACGTCAGAGCAAAATTCCATGAAGGGAAGACATCTCTGATCAACATTAGCAGAAAACTACGTTCTCTCATAAAAATATCCAAGGCCAACTTTGAGAGAAAAATCGCTAAGGACACTAAAGATAACCACAAAGCCTTCTTCAGCTATGTTAGAAACCTGGGCGGAAACCCTCAGATATGCTCAGAGTTGGTTCACAACAATAAAAAATACACTGAACCCACAGATATTGCCAACATTCTGGCTGACAGGTTCAGTGCAAATTTCTCCCCTCCTTCACCCCCAAAAGAAGAAATACTTATCCCAGCTGAATGTAATCTCCCTGTCATCTCAGATGTCCTAGTGAGAACCGCCCTAAACAAAGCAAAAAACACAGCATCAATGGGACCTGACGGTATCCCAGGGTGCGTGTTACGTGAACTCCAAGAGGAGCTAAACCCACACATAAAAATGCTATTTAACCTTAGCCTTACTTCGGGATATGTACCTGAACACTGGCGTACAGCAACAGTGGTCCCACTCCACAAGGGGGGTGCCTCTACCGCCCCATAAGCTTAACTAGCCTGGTCTGCAAAGCTATGGAAAGAATCATTATGGAACTCATAAACAGAGACATAGGGGACCTACAGACACTTGACCCCACCCAGTTCGGCTTTGTAAAGGGCAGATCCTGCCTTTTAAACCTGGTTGACTTTTTCGAAACAGTCACTAGAGCCATTGATGAGGGCAAAGCAGTCCATACAGCATACCTGGACTTGGCTAAGGCCTTCGACACAATACCCCACTCAGGCATCATAGATAAGCTAAACAGCTTAAAAGTAAACCCTTATGTCACTAGATGGGTTGCAAACTGGCTAAAGGACAGAACCCATAAAGTTAAAATCGCTGGAGCAATGTCAGACTCAAAGCCAGTCACAAGTGGTGTCCCACAGGGATCTGTCCTGGGACCCCTCTTGTTCGGCATTTATTTCTCAGATGTTAAAGCAAACATGGGAGGGCTGTGGCTGACAAAGTTCGCAGATGACTGCAAACTAGGCGCCATAGTCGATACACCAGCAGACACACACATCCTACAAAAAGGCCTCACTGAAACGGACAACTGGTGCCATAGTCACGGCCTTAAACTAAATGCCAAAAAATGTATAGTCATCCCTTTTGGAAAAAACAAAGTACCCACAAATTATCACATAGACAGCAACCCACTGAGTACGGAAAAAGTAATCAGAGACCTAGGGACCCAAGTAGACCGCGACCTTTCATTTGACACCCACGTTGCCAAAGTGGTTAGAAAAACATTCTACCTTGCACCCTCATCATGAAGGGATTCACATCCAGATCCAAGGATGTCATTGTACCGCTATATTCCTCCCTCATCAGACCCATGATTGAGTACAATGCCCCATTTGGTATGTACCTCACCCGGCACTTGCAACAGCTGGAGAGACCACAAAAGTACCTCACCAAAAGGATCAAGGGTCTCCAACATATGTCTTATTCCGCCAGACTAAAGAAACTTCAGCTCTATTCGGCAGCATACCGCTTGCTCAGAGGTGATCTCTGCCTGACGTACAAGGCCATGTCCAATCAGGATCTGATGGACATGCTCCACCTCAAAAAATCCAAATCCATCAGGACCACGACAGCTTAAGACTTAAACCTCGGCACAAGTATGAATAGGACATGTTGGAGGGATAGATTCATAACCCAGAGGCTTCCCATGCTTTGGAACAGGATCCCAGTTTGTATTAGGCAGAGCCCCTCACTGACTCTCTTAAAGAGAAATCTTGATGAGTGGATGGGAGATCGAAAGTTTACGCCAGGGGTCACATCTATGTCACTGCTAGACAGGGGCACAGTAAACTAATTCTATTATATAAGGGGACCTCAGTTGTGTCACTACTAGACAGAGGCACAGTATTCTAGATTTATTCTGTACATTTTTGTACCATTTCATGGGGTGGCAAAAGCCACATCACTATGGCTAGGCTTACAAATGCCCCAGGGCAGATAGCCTAGTACTATACTATGAAACTATGAAACTACTATAATGACGGTTTGGCACCCAGTGCAGTATATTTAGTTTTTGTGGTTTGCTACTACAGGTGTGTGTGTGTGTGTGTGTGTGTGTGTGTGTGTGTGTGTGTGTGTGTGTGTGTGTGTGTGTGTGTGTGTGTGTGGTAGGGAATACATCAGGCTTGAACCCTGTATCTTGTATGCAGGTGTTAAAGACCTGAATTCCCTACCCACCACCATTTGTAAAAAAAAAAAATTGCAAATTTTTGCCTTATATTTGATCTGATCTGTTCCTCATAATATTTGTGGTTTGTAAATGTTGCAATGCTTGATATTTGATGGTGCAGTGGTAGCACTGTTGCCTCACAGCTGCAGGTTTTCAGGTTTGATTCTTGGCTGGGGTGCCTTCTTTGTGGGGTCTGTATCTTCCCCCTGTGTTTGTGTGGGTTTGCTTTTGTGTCCTCCCATGTTACAAAAACATGTCTGCATTATTTCTTCCTGGGCCTCTGCTGAAATTTTTTTTTGTTCCAAGTCAGACTGTCCTGATTAACAAATGTTAAATAAAATTGACAGGCATTTGAATTTCAGACTTCAGGTTTCTGAATGTTTAATTCCTTGCATATTTGATAGTGCAGTGGTAGTATTGTTGCCTCACAGCTATAGGTTTTCTGGTTTGATTCTTGACTGGGGTGCCTTCTGTGTGGAGTCTGCATCTCCTCCCTGTGTTTGTGTGGATTTGCTCTGGTGCCCTGTCATTTTACAAAGACGTGTCTGCAGTATTAATCCCTGGGTCTCTGCTGAAAATTGTTTTTGTTCTGTCAGCAGTAAAATTGACAGGCATTTGAATTTCAGACTTCATGTTCTTCAGAAAATACATAGTAACACAACCGTAACACACCCTTTTATTCTAGCACTTTTCTAAGTTTATAAGATGAATATTTGAAATTTGTCCCTGTTTTTGGGACTGTATTCCCCCATTATTGGCTTCGTCCAGGTTTTTTGTGCTAAGGTTGACAGCTATGGCAAGAACTGAATTCACTGAATATGTTTGAGGGCTGTATTCTCTCATTACTGGGTTTGTCCAAGTGTTTTGTACTAAGAGGTTGACAGCTATGGTGAGAACTGAATTCACTAAATGATAGCCATTTAAGTTTCAGTCTTCCTCTCTTTTACAAAGCAGCTGATTTGGCGTAGTGGTATGTTGCTCTGACTGTTTTGCTCAGGGACCTTGGCAGTAAAATGTATGGTGGTAACACAGCATTTTATTCTAGCAACTTTCCAAGATTATACAAGCAATGTTTAATGTGTCCCTGTTTTTTGGGCTTTTGACCCCCCCCCCTCAATACATTTTGGCTTTTTCCAGTTTTCTTGTGCTGCGAAGTTGAGATGCAGTTGAGTATTGAGTAGATTTTACAAGGAGCTGAGAGCTGCAGGGGAACAGAAGTTTAGTGTTGCTTAAGTGAAGTTGGTTTGCCTTGTTAATAGCACAACAGGTTGTGTACTTGCTTTTGATGCAGAAGGCTGTGGGTTCTACTCCCACAAGGGGTGGATGCTGCCGTACTGAGAATGTTCTCCTTGGTGAAGATACTAACTATGAGTCTATTATCAGTTTGCCATCCATTTCCTCTTGCAATATTACTAGCTTATCATTTTTTAATGTAATATAGGCAATTTATTCCTGAGGGGCAACAGACACTTTATTTTTCGATGAAACCATGAAATATAAAGGTGTTTGCTAGCAGCAACCTCTTCATTAGTTACAGATTTTTTAATGTGGAATTATTTAGATGACTTTTACTTCTTCAGAGATTGTGCATATTTACTGATAAAGGACTGTAGAATTGTGCATATTTACTGATAATGGACTGTAGAATTGTGCATATTTACTGATAATGGCGGACTGTAGAATTGTGCATATTTACTAATAATGGTGGACTGTAGAACTGTGCATATTTACTAATAATGGTGGACTGTGGAAGTCTGAGTAGACTTTTATGATAAATGTTCTGAACTGGGCAGTTTTGCCATTAAGGGTGCATGCATTTTGTTTCATTGCTTACTGGAAAAATGTTCAAAACAAATTTAAAACGCCCTGTAACAACTGTACTGTATTGTACAAGGAATATAATTTAGTACAATGAGGAAGGTGTATCAAAGAGCACATGTATGTTTCATATGCAAGGGGCCTATGATTTGAAAACAGCCCAAAATTAATCTTTATCTGCCACTGGCAAAATGTATTTTCTTTGAATGTGGGTTTCAATGCTGTTTCAATGAATGTGTGTTTCAAGGGCGGAGAAGTTTTAATGCTAAGTTTTCATTGTGAGACTGCATTGCTTTGTTTAGCAGATGACTTAGTGTTTGTGCTGTAAAATACAAAATAAAACTTTCAAATGAAGTCCAACTCATCATAGAAGTAAAGCAGTATGCACATTAGTGTTTATGGTAAATGGAGTGAAATAGCCAAGTAATGGTTCATTGGAATGGCTGCAGAGGCTCCATTCAACCATGATTTTGTCAGGGGGGAAGGGCAGCAAACTCAGACAGGCCCAGCTGAACTATACCTCCCAACTGTCCAGATTTTCAAAGAATGAATAGATTTTTGCTTCTTATTTTTGGTTTGTTCTTCATAAAATTTGTAGTTTTCTGGCAAATCATTTAGGAATTAAATCACTAAATAATGATACACTGAGTTTCAGACTTCATAACCTTCAGAAAAATGCATGTTAAAGTAAGTGCTGTTCTATCAACTGTCTCAATTTATACAAGAGCAATTTTTAGTACGGTTTATATGTTCCCCCAATATATTTGGCCTTGTTCAGATTTACTGCATTAACAGGTTGAGAGGTACATGCAAATAAATTGCTTTATAGAATTAGGCATAGCCAACCTCTCAACTGTCCCCGATTTTGGCTCAAAATGTTGCTCTTCCCCCTAATAATCCCTCCGCAAAATAGCAATTTTGGAAGAAAACATGGAGGGTTTACAATTAAGAAATAATTGTAATAATCAAAGTTATAGATTACTTGAAATGCATGTAGATTCTTTTATTTTGTCAGCTGCTCAAGTTAGCAGTACTAATATTAAAGTGTCCCTCCTTTGACAGGTTCCCAGCTGTATTATGTGGCTATTTTATATTTTTGCATCACATTTTTGGTCCATTTTTCATAAAATTGTGTTTTTTGGCAAATTAGTGACAAATCACTAAAGACTGAAGTTAGAAAATGACAGACATTTGAGTTTCAGATTTTATACCCTTCAGAAAATTCATACTAATGCAAGACCTATTATATTATCTTTCTAAGTTTATTAGAGCAATATTTAAAAAATGTCCTTATTTTTGGGCCTTTGTCCCACTTCTGTGTATGGATTTGTCCAGATTTCCTGCTCTGAGGTTGAGAGGTATGACAAATATGTCAGGGCCATCACAGTCAGCCAGAGACATTTCAAATTGTGACATACTTGTTGCACCCCACTCCCCCATGTAGTGACTCTGGATGTGTCCAAGCAAGGCAAGGAGTAGTTATGTAGTGTAAATGTGCAGTGTGTCCCCCCCATCCAAGGTAGGCACAAGTACTACAGTGGCTTTTCATCTGTCCTTGATTTTGCAGAACGGTCTGGTTTCTAACATATTTTTGTACTGTTGATTTATGCTTATTACTCAGATTTATGCTTATTACTCAAAGTGCCTGTTGCTCTGTGTTTAAGTAGCAATGCTTTAATGACCATAAGGTAAGCTTGTCTGAGATTGTAAGATGCAAGTAAGCTTTAATAAGCATACTGTTAAAGAATTGCCAACATTGAAAGCCTTTCTGTTGTTGCCATGCACAGAATACTTGACTAGATAATGTATAAGCCTTGGGTATTAAAGGACAGGATTCCATTATTTTAAAAAGCTCATTACACTTGTTGGAGACTTCCAGTCATCTCTCTACAGACTTTACCTGTAAACTAAACAGAATGCCAATCATGTGTGGTCCATAACCTGCACAGCAATCCTTTAAGCAATGTATCTTGAGCTTGTTTCTGGTTTGCTTTTCATTTTTTACTTTGATCATGTTTTCCCCATGAAACAAGTAGATAGTTGTCAGGCATCAGGTCTTTTTTGGATAAGAAACATTTTTACAAGTGGGGGCATCACAGAGATTTCTACTTTCAGCATGTTACTTGGTACTTTAATAAAGCTGAATATAAATTATAATTAGAACTGCAGTGCAAGGAGAAGTGGTTTGAGTTGAGTGCTTCTGTTTTTTTTTATACTTGATTTTGACTGGCATTCCAGTAATGTATTTAAAAAGTAATTTATTTTTTCATGCCTCACAACCTTTTGTTTCCATCTAGATAATAAGTAAGCTGTCATGCAGCCAATGTATTGAAATATTTTTATTCTTCTACACTTATTTTTGTCTTGATTGGACTCTCATAATGATGGTTTGCCACCCAGGGCAGCGTATTTAATTAAAGTTAGTTTTTGTGGTTTAGCATAGCTCCTCCCCTTTCTAGTTTGCCACACCCCCTTCCCCTTGACCCCACCCATTAAGCTGTCTCCTGCAGCCCCCCTTTGATTTGAAGTCACCAGCCGCCACTGGGAAGGAGATGAGAATAATTTTATGAAAGTATGAGATAAGGAGTTTTGTAGTACATTTAAGAAAAATACTCATCTCCCTATGCGAAGTTTGAGATCTGAAGACGACTGCTTTGAGATACTAGAGCGGCAAAAGAGATATGAGGAATGTGAGGGTGGTGCATTATGGGTAGGGAAGGAGCTCAAGAGTTTTGTTAGAGACCACAAGCTATTGAAACTTCTGAGAACCCATATGTGGAGGATGAATGAAAATTAGCATCAGATAAACTGTTTTTCCTTTTTAGGCACATTGGGAGAAAGACCAGCAGGACTGGGGTAATTATCCATAGAAGATATTATCCATACATAGAAGGAAGAAGCCTGGTTGCCGGTAAGATATGCCTATGCGAGTCAGTTGGAAGGAAAGTTGTTACTAGTAAGCACAAACAGCACACAACTCTTCCAAAAATAAAGAAATTGTCCAAAACAATGTTACACAAAACAGCACACAAAATTCTCTTGGCAATTTAGAAACATATTTTCAGAAACTGGCTGCCTTGTAAATCCACATTAAAAAAAAACAAGTAAATACAAAGTAAACATAAGCATTCACAAATGGTACTGTTTTTTTTTTCTTGAAAACAACTTTCCATCTACTGCATAAATTAATAAAACAAATGTAAATAAACCTAGAATAAGCCCTAAGGCAGAAACATTAAGGGTACCTAGAAGTACGTCTGCTGATGTGTCTAAAAAGCAGGAATTCTTAAGGTGACATACTGCAATTTCCATCAAAAACATCATAAGCATAAACCTATAATAAAAAAATTTATATGAGTAGAAGGGTCCCCAAAAGGGGTCTTGTGTGTCTGTGGCTTACTGCTGCTCCAGAGAAGTCTCAAAATGCATATGCACAAGGTGCAAAGTACTGAAGATTTTTGGTCACTCTGGCTGCTTTTATACTCCCCTTAACAAGGGGATTAGCCTACAGGCAGACAGACTGA
Source organism: Protopterus annectens (assembly GCF_019279795.1). NCBI lineage: Eukaryota > Metazoa > Chordata > Ceratodontiformes > Protopteridae > Protopterus > Protopterus annectens. The sequence goes on along the minus strand of NC_056729.1, from coordinate 1,487,290,165 downwards.
CTATGTAGGATGGGCTTACAGCTTTGTGAAATTGGCCAGGTGCTGTATCCTTGGCAGGATACAACCCATTGGCTAGTGCAGTAGGAAGAATTATGAACATCAGAGTACAACCTGCAAACAGACACACATTTACATAATTAAATAATCCATGTGATATTCATGTGAATTGAAAATGAAAGGCACCAGATTAAAAATAAAGAAGGAGATCCAGTGTGTGTCAGAGTGGAATGAATTGCTGCACTGCCATACTTACATTGCCAATGACGGCTTAACTTTCTCGTTCCAGAGCTTCTGCACACACTGGTTAAAGCCTTTGCTGTCCCCATAGTGCCTTTTTAGGCAAAGTCGAGCTAATATATCCCCCAACTCAAAAAAACAAACCAAATCAAGAACTGCACAATATCAAGGGGCACTGCAAAATGCTACAAGTCTAAATAACAAGCTGCCTGTCTTTGAAGCCCTCCTGCATTTATAGCAAATTCATGTTTGAACTATAAGACACTTGGTTTAAAAGTACATAACTGAAACTTGGTTTAAAAGTGCAGAATGCAGTACGCCTATAACTGTTTTTTGTGCATTCCACTCCTTTAGATCTTATGGGAACTGGGATTAACTACCCATATTTCTTAATAACCATATTACCATGAAGCAGATTACTAGACACTCACAAACCAAACTGAGATTCAACTCACTCTAAATAAAACCAGTTATCAGATCACAGCATGTTACTGGACCCCCTTGATGACCCCTGGAAACCATCTTTGCTTCTTAAACATACTGTATGAACTTCAAATACACAAACACTCCACCATCCTAGGTGTCTTAACTACTTGACTATACACTGGGAGACCTACAACTCAAATCTAGGCAATGCCCAAAAATTCTTTGACTTCATAAACAAGAATTCCCTGGATCAAATAGTCAAAGAGCACACTAGTGGAAAAAATATTATTGACCTGGCCCCTACAAATATAGCATCTACTAAAGACCAACAAATCCAGGCCACCATCACAAAGTTATTTAACATACTGAAAAAATATTATATTATCTAAGTTACTGAAAATAATATCCTCAGACTTGACAGAACACACTAATGTGGAGAAGGTGTAGCAATAGTTTATAAAAATACTCAACAACATTTAGACCCTCCACAATTTAATAATGCAGAGATACTATTGTCTAGACTCGAAATAAACCCCCCAAAAACATGTCACCATCACAGCAATACACGTCCCTCCTGGTAACAATACCAACCTTATTGAAGACTTCCTCCACTAGACTTCAATAACTGTACTCAAGAAAGAAAGATCTGAATACTGACTGGCTCACCTGTACCTCAGAAAACCCCCTCCAACTTTATCAACCTTCATGGATTCTTGCAACCAATTCTAACCACTACTAGAATTAACAAAAATAGTAACAGACAGTAAGACGCTGTCCGGTTCGATTCTCAGTTAGAGCGTCTTCTGCGTGGAGACATGCGTGAATGGGCGTACCTTCGTTGAAAGTTGTGCATTAGGCCTGGCAAGCCGGTACGTAAAAATCAACTGCCAATCATTAGCGGACAGGAGTTCTGCTGTGGCGACCCCTAACCAGGAAAAGCCGAAAGACACAAACAAGTAACAGACAGTCAATCCTTGATTGGATTCTAACCAACAAACCCTCGCTCACCCTTCAGTTAGGATGTCTGCCTAACAACATCAGTGACCATCTACCAACCTGCCTCCTCAGACAATGGCTACACCACCCCAAAGACATCATATACAGACAAATCTATAACAAGAAAAATTTTACACCTCAAATATTTATATCTACACTCCAGCACTGCAACTGATCACCACTAAAAGTACTTGACCTAGACTCTGCAGTGGAATACTTTAATAACACATTCCTAAACATACTCAGTGCACAAGCACCTATGAGAACCATTAGGGTAAAATCAAACTTCACACCCTGGCTAACGAAAGACACCAAACAATTAAGCTCAGTGATCAAGCCTGATGCCATTACTGGACATCAACCCACCCTAGATAATTACCGGCAACTAAGGAATAAAGCCAAAAAACAGATCAAGACCAATAAAAGGACCTACAACAATGAAATGCAGCAAAAACACCAAAACAATCCTCAAAAGTTTTAGGCTCAAAAAAATAAATAAATAAAACTACTACAACCTGGTCAACCCTCAACTCCAACCCCATCCACTACCGATACTACCATTAATATAGCTACACAGTTCAATACATATTTCACCAACTTCATTCTATCACTAACCAAGAATGACAACAGTACCCCCCTAAGTATGCCTCCAATAAATAATAATAACTCTGCTTTCTCCATCAAAACCATCCAAACAAACACCATTAAAAAAATGTTAAACCAATTTCAATCCACCTCCCCTAATTTATCCACCAAATACTTGAAACTAGCAACAAGCACCATCTCCTATGCAGTCTCTATATTAAATCAATTGCTCACAGAACAAAATGTGCCCAAAATTTGAAAAACATCCGACATCATCCCATTACATAAAGGTGGCACCTCTACAGAACTCTCCGACTACAGGCCAACAGCCATTTTATTCCCGCTTTCCGAAATTCTAGAGAAATGTATTCACTCTCCACTCATGAACCACCTATTAGTCAATAACCTGCTATCCAACATCCAACATGGCTTTAGAACCAATCATAGCACTACTACAGCCCTGTTAAGTTTTACCAATACTATCAACCAACTCAAAAACAAAGGACAGCTAATATCATCAGTCTTCTTAGACATGTCAAAAGCATTTGACGCTGTCTCCACCCAAAAATCCTCAGTGAATGATCAACCCTAAACCTAAACAAAACAACCTTGCATGGTTTCAAAATTACCTGTCCAACAGACAACAAGCTGTCAAATGGCAACTTGATCACTCCGCCCTGCTGCCTGTCATAGTCAGTGTTCCACAGGGCCCTATCTTGGGCCCACTACTCTTCATCATCTTAACCAACAAGCTGCATACCACTACCAACCTTGCCACAATTATACAGTATGCAGACAACTCCACACTTATCTATGCTGCCCCATCCCTGCCCCAACTATAAGAAATCACTCAATAATCCTTCTCAGCTACAGAATCCTGACTCAGTAACTCACAACTAAATTCTCAATCCTAATAAAACCAAACTAATGCTCTTCTCATCCAGTAAAACCAACAAATATTTGTCCCCCTTGCTTATCTATTCAGCAAACAAAACCAAAATTGAAACAGTATCCTATGCTAAACTACTCGGAGTCACCAGTGATAACAATATGAAATTGGATAAACACATATCCTTAACCATTAAAAAGTTCACATAAAACTAGGCTCCCTCTACAAAATAACACCATTTCTCAACAACTCAACTAAACTATCTATTACCAGGACTGACCTACTCTCTACCCAACTTTATGCCTCTCCTATCTATACCAACCTTAAGAAAACAGACTTACCTAAACTCACATCCTGCTACAATAAGTTAGCTAAATTTACTAGCAACTCACAACACAGACCTCACCACAGCACCTCACTCCGACAACTTAACTGGCTAGAGCTACCCAACTTACTAACCTTGACCCAGCTCATAACCATCCATAAAATAATACACCACCTTGACAAGTGCTCGGCACTTCTAAATCTGCTACATCCCTATTCTAATAACAGAATATTACGTACCTCTGATAAACTCCTCCTTCAAGTAACTAAATCTAAAATCAGCTTCGGAGACTCACTATCTCTTGTTTTCCCGCCTTGCTGAGCTACAGTAGTCCAGTTTCAGAGTTGCTGATCCCTGGACATTTGTTGTAGTTACTGTTACTGATTCATTGCCTAATTTGGAAGGGAGGAAGTTTCCTTGCTTACCAGTGGGAGTGGGAAGCACTGAGCTACCTGTTGGTCCAATTTGGTGAGGTTTCAGCCAGTAACTTGTAGTCCATTGGTCGTTTTGGGCCAGTTCCAGGCTTTTTTCAGCCCCCTGATATAAAACACGCTAAACGCGCATTTTCCAGCTTGTACCTACTCAGCACAGATCCTCGTGGTGGCCAACAGAGTGATCCAAGCTTCAGAGAGCTAAAAAAGCGACTTTACCTGATTTAAGTATATTTTTTGTGGCTTTCCCACTGCTATTTACCTAGCGACCGTATTTCGCCTGTTTTGCTGCTATATTGAAAGTGTTTTCTGCATATATATTGTTTATTGCACTTTAAATCTCAAATTGTTACTTTAATTCTGTAATTGTTGCAAATTGTTTCTGTAGGCTACACACTAAAGTGCGCTAGCCGATTTATAGCATCTACTGTCTGTTTCTCCTTGTTTCTGAAAAAAAAAAAAAAAAAATATCTCTTGTTTTCCCGCCTTGCTGAGCTAGAGTAGTCCAGTTTCAGAGTTGCTGATCCCTGGACTTTTGTTGTAGTTCCTGTTACTGATTCATTGCCTGATTTGGAAGGGAGGAAGTTTCCTTGCTTACCAGTGGGAGTGGGAAGGACTGAGCTACCTGTTGGTCCAATTTGGTGAGGTTTCAGCCAGTAATTTGTAGTCCATTGGTCGTTTTGGGCCAGTTCCTAGCTTTTTTCAGCCCCCTGATATAAAACACGCTAAACGTGCGTTAGCGCGGAGTTGCCACTGTCGCACACAAGAGCAGCGGCGGCTAAACAAGGTCAAACTATTTGGGCTACCTAAATTCCACTCTTTAAATTTTCCCTTAAAACTACCTTCCTCGAACTGTACTGCTGATCTAACCAGCGTATCCTAAAACTAAAAAGTTCATCTCTACTTGATTCCCAAGTAGACTATTCTCTATCTGTAAAGCCTAGCACTTGCTCCTACAGTACTTTCACCTTGATAAAGCACTTTTATTATAGATAGTACCCCACCAGCCTAGAACCCACATCCCTCGGAGTCTTTTGTACGTTTTTTTATCTATTCCTTCTAGCATGTCGAGGGATCAGTTGCTAGTGTCCTCTCCTGCTCAGCTGGTGAACCTGGGAATTTTGAGGCAATGTTACAATTGCCTCATGTACACAGACAACCCTCTCCTTCTCCCACAAAACACAAATACATGCGAGAGATGCAACTATACGGCCAAACTGGAGGCTGAGCTCTCTCAACATAGGACTGGCAAGACCAGACAGAAGGAGAAGGTAACCACACACACTACATACCCAGTCACACATAGTACCATCACAACTTCAAATCATACACATAATCACACAAAGACATACTCGGAGGCTCTGATCAAAAATCTACCAAAACAGCAGAGGCCACCAAAGCAGACACCCAAACAACTACCACCTCATGACCCAACACATGCAACACATAGACCACACAGTCAGAGTGTCAAACAGTCACAGCCCTTAAGGCCAAACACAATGCCAGACACACTTGTCATTGGTGACTCCATAGTCAGACACACTGACGTCCCGCTCACCAGACTGAGTAAGGAGAAGGTCACAGTAAGCTGCCTGTCGGGCGCTAGAATCCGCCACATAACGCAAGCACTCAGGTCTCTCAACAGCAGGTACAAGTACGACTCAGTCATTGTCCACGCTGGTGTTAATGACCTGAGACATACCTCCTTGGACTACATGAAAAAGAGACATTGAGGAGCTCTCTGATTATGTAGACCAGGCAGGTATGACCCTGACCTTGAGCAGTATCCTACCTTCACCTAGTATGATGCCACAATACAGTGATAAGATGATCAGCTTTAATAATTGGCTTAAATTCTGGTGTCATTCAAAGGGGATCCAATGTCTGTCTGCCTGGGAAGACATGCTGGACAAGCCACGCTGCTTCGCAAGGGACGGCTTGCACCTGTCACCCCTGGGCTTCCGGATATTGGCTAAGGCTCTTGCCACCCCCATAGTGCCTTTTTTAGGCAAGGCTCAAATTCTAAACCTACCACCCTAGAACACAAAAAAGGAAAAAACTAAGGGTAATGCTGCTCAATGCCAGAAGTCTCAATCTCAAGATGCACGCACTCGAGGCCCTTCTCAGTATGGAGAACATCGATGTCTGTGCTGTGACAGAAACCTGGTTCAAGGCTCCTGAGAGCACCCCAGCACTACCAGGTTTTACCTCATATCATGCGTTCCGGCCCCAAAATCCGGACAACACCAAGAAAGGAGGGGGGGTGTCCATATTCATAAAGGACACCCACACCTCAAGCTTGGTGGCAATGCACGATGCATCAGAGACCATCCAGGTGCAATTAACCATAGGCAAGACTGCCCTGCAATTCGTAGCATGTTACAGGCCACCCTCTCAAACTCAGGAACCTCACATGGCTTTCCTGAAAACACTGGAGGGGATAAATGTATCTCCAAACACCATCATACTAGGGGACTTCAACTACCCTAATATAGACTGGGAACACTACTCAAGCCCAAACACTCTAGCCCAAAGGTTCCGGGAGTTCATAAACTCAAATGCCATGGAACAACTAGTCACCATCCCCACAAGAGGAGAAAACATACTTGATCTCATCATCACGAACATGGGATCACAATGTTCAACACCGGAAGTATACCCCTCACTGGTGAGATCAGATCATAAACTAATCTCGCTGGAGGTCCTCATCCCGCCCCCACCTGAAATGAAAAAGACCACAGTGAAAACTTCCCAAAAGCAGACTTCACACTTCTAAAGACTAGTGTGGTCTCCTTTAAGGCCCCTGAGCCGGTGGTAAACATTACTCAAACCGCTGAATCACTTACAAATGCCTTCTACCAGCACCTACAGGACTGCATGGATCAGGCAATCCCAAACAAAACTAAGACTCTCTGTACCAAAGGCAAGCGTCCAGTCTGGTGGACCCCAGCCATAAACAAGCTCTACAACAAAAGGAGGAAGCTACTACAAGATAGAGCAAAATCCTTGAAAGGTAAGACACCTTTAATCATTATAAGTAAAAAAACTAAGAGCTCTCATAAAATCATCCAAGGCAAATTTTGAGAGAAAAATCGCCAAGGACTCAAAAGACAATCATAAGGCCTTCTTTAGCTATGTTAGAAACCTAGGAGGAAACTCCCAGATATACTCAGAATTAGTTCAAAATGATGTGAAGATTACTGAACCTACAGACATTGCCAACATACTGGCTGACAGGTTCAGTGCTAACTTCTCCCCCCCCTCCCCCTAAAAGGAGAGATATCTATACCAGAGGATTGTAGACCCCAAACATCTCCAAAGCCCAGGTGAGAACTGCTCTCTCCAAGGCAAAAAACACAGCATCCATGGGACCGGATGGTGTCCCCGGGTGTGTGCTCCACGAACTCAATGAGGAATTAAACCCGCAGTTAGGACAGCTGTTTAATCTTAGCCTCACCTCAGGATATGTACCCAAGGAGTGGCGCACGGCGACTGTGGTCCCACTTCACAAGGGCGGTGCCTCCACCGACCCTGGAAATTACCGTCCCATTAGCTTGACAAGCCTTATCTGCAAAGCCATGGAGAGGATCATAATGGAACTCATAAATAAAGACATAGGGAACTTGCAGACTTTGGATCCAACCCAGTTTGGCTTTGTCAAAGGCAGATCATGCCTTTTAAACTTGGTTGACTTTTTCGAAACAGACACCAAGGCCATTGATGAGGGTAAGGCAGTTCATACAGCCTACCTCGACCTGGCAAAGGCCTTCGACACAATACCCCACTCAGGTATCATCGAAAAACTCATCAACTTGAATGTAAACCCATACATCACAAGATGGGTTGCAAACTGGCTAAGTGACAGAACCCACAGGGTCAGAGTTGCTAGCGCCATGTCAGACTCAAAGCCGGTTACAAGTGGTGTCCCACAGGGCTCAGTCCTGGGTCCACTCCTGTTTGGCATCTACTTTTCTGAAGTACAAGCAAACACAGGAGGGTTATGGCTGACAAAGTTTGCAGATGACTGCAAACTGGGCGCCATAGTCGAAAACACATCTGACACAGATATCCTTCAGAAGGGCCTCACAGAAACTGATAACTGGTGCCAGAGCCATGGCCTAAAGTTAAACGCCAAGAAATGCATAGTCATACCCTTCGGGAAAAACAAGGTTACCCCTAGCTACCATATAGGTGGCAATCCACTGAGCACAGAAGAAGTTATCAGGGATCTGGGGACCCAGGTTGACAGCAACCTTTCGTTTGACACTCACATTGCTAAAGTAGTTAGGAAAACCTTCTACATTACCCACCTGATCATGAAGGGATTCACATCTAGATCAAGGGAGGTCATCGTCCCCCTGTACTCATCACTCATTAGACCAATGATGGAGTACAATGCCCCATTCGGAATGTATCTGACCCGACACCTGCAGCAGCTGGAAAGGCCCCAAAAGTTCCTCACCAAAAGGATAAAGGGTCTCAAAAATATGTCTTATGCTGCCCAACTGAAAGAACTCCAGCTCTATTCAGTCGCATACCGCTTGCTCAGAGGTGACCTGTGCCTGACATACAAGGCCATGTCAAACCCAGATTTGATGAATATGCTTCACCTCAAAAAATCTAGATCCCTCAGAACCACAAGGGCAGGAGACTTAAACCTTGACACGGTTATTAATAGAACGTGCTGGAGGGACAGATTCATCACCCAGAGACTCCCTATGCTGTGGAACAAAATCCCGGTACATGTGAGGCAGAGCACCTCGCTGACCTTGTTCAAGAGGAATCTTGACCAATGGATGGGAGATCGCAGATATACCCCAGGGATTACTTCAGTGTCACTGCTTGACAGAGGCACAGCAAAATAATAGGCATAGTTTTCTTCAAACTAAAGGGGTGGCAAAAGCCACATAACTATGGGCTAGGCTTATAAATGCCTTTGGGCAGATAGCCTAGTATGAACCTATGAACTATACTCCAATCTCTTTTCTAGGACTTGGAACTCTATTCCTCAATCTATCTTGGAAACTATAAACACCACAAAATTTAAAAATATCCTCAAATCTCTCCTAGCGAACCCCTGGCTGTGCTCATGTTCATCTCCGGGCTAATCACCAAACCACTTACACTCCTCCCCTCACCTCCACTTTTACTGCCCTCCCCACAACTATAACCCTAGTACTCTTACATCCACATAGGCCCTCCCTTAGTCCATAGCAGCCAACACACTCCCGCACAGCAAGTGCAGTCACACCCCCACCACAACACCCATCTGACTCTCTTATCAAATTTCTTCCTTCCTCTTTACCAGCCTTTTTACTTGTATCGCTCGCATTCTAAACCTACCTCCATATGTAAATACATACATATGTACATAAAAATTAAACAACACCAACAAGTAATCTTTGACAAATGTAGAGCAAGGTCAATAATACTTTGTCCCTGTACTGTTTTATAATCCAATGTCTTTGTATCACCTTTTCCTGAATCTTTTGTCAACATACATTGTTGCTTTTTGCACTCTCTTTTCTTATATACTATTGCATTGCATGGAGCTTTTCTCCCTGGGCCTCTGCTGAAAAAAAGAAGTTATGTTCTTACCATAATGTTCCATGTGAGTTGTTCTTCTCGCCTTTGTTCTTACACGTGGGTTCGGAGCCAAGCCATTGGCACTGAGTTGGCTGCTTTCCAAGCTCCAGATCTCTGAGAAGCTTGAGACACAGTCCCTATCCCATGATGCTCTGCTGCCAAACCCCAGATCTAGTTTGCTAAACCCAGAAAGGAACAATAAGAAACTCAGTATAACAAGTAACTATTTACAATTAGTTAAAGGATAACTGGTCGATAAGAAGATACTGACAAGAGTAACCAGACCACCAGTCATACCCATTCTTCCAGAATCTGGAGGGGGAAGGTGGGAGGGAGTGTAAGAACAAAGGTGAGAAGAACAACTCACATGGAACATTATGGTAATTAAGAACATAACTTCTTTTTGTGAAGTTGTTCAATCTCGCCGTTTGTTCTTACACGTGGGTAGCGTCCCAAGCACCCTAATCCTGGGAGGCTCAAGGGACTACATTCCTGAGAACAGTGGAACCAAAGAAAGCTCTGTCCACTTTGTAATGAGGAACCACTATGTGAGTCGCTGCCATGATGCCTAACCGTTTCAGAACATGGAATGCAGGGACCTTTTTTTCCATTAATAAAAGGGACACTTAGTTTCTTAAAGAGATTACTCTTTCTTGAGGCAATTTGACCAGAGCGGTGGTGGTGTCTAAATCTGCCTCTATAAAGGAAATATGCTGCGATGGCGATAAAGCAGATTTTTCGAAATTTAAGGTTATGCCCAACTGGGAGCATAGGTTGATAGTGTAAACCCTGGCTTGAATCAGTTGATGCCTGGTGGTGGCGGTGAGGAGCCAGTAGTCGAGATATGGAAAAACCCGGAAACCTAAACGTCTCAGGTGAGCAGTGACAACTGCCATGCATTTGGTGAACACTCTGGGGGCTGTGGTGAGACCAAAGGGCACAGTTCAGAATTGGTAGTGACTGGCCCCCAGCCGGAAACGCAAGTGCTCTCTGGATGGCCTGGCCATTTTTATGTGGTAGTAAGCATCTTTGAGATCTATTGAGTACATCCAATCGCCTGTTTTGAGAAACGGGATTATCAACTGAAGCGTGACCATCCGGAACTTTTCCTTTTTGACAAAGGAGTTGAGTTTGCTGAGGTCTAAGATGGGCTTCCAGTCCCGTTTTCTTTGGAACTAAAAAGAACCTGGAGTAAGTTGCGGATCCTAATTGGTCTGCTGGGACTGGCTGGATGACTCTTTTTTTCAGCAGCCTCTAAATTTCTATGGCTGCTAGATTCCGCAGACTGGGTGGAACGTCTGGTATTCTTGTCCGAATGGAAGGGAATTCTGAAAAGGGAATGATGTAGCCTCTGGTGATTATGCTTTTTACCCAGGAATTTGATGTAATTCCTAGCTAGGCGTCTGGGTATAAAGCTAAGCGACTCGTGACTGCCTTCAGAGTAGGACAGTCGGGCCTCCTCTCCGGAGCGCTGATAGGGTTTACCAGGGAACCGCTCCCTGTCACCCTGGTTCTGCGGACCCCCTCTGCCACCTGTCCGGCGTCTACCATTATACCCTCCTCCTCTGCCCCTGGAGGGAGTTTCACTATGTGTGTTCTGGAAAGCTCCTTGGGACTTTCGGACACACATTTTTCCACCTTTCTGCCCTTTGGGGTATGATCTAGTCGGTGTGGAAAAACGGACGCCTACGGCAGATAGAGTCTTTCCTTCCTGCTCACACCTAGCGAGTGTCTCCTTGACTTTGGGCACAAACAAGGAAGAGCCATCAAATGGGGTATTTACAAAGGAAGACTTGAAGGCTTCCACAAAGGAGCATAAGCGCATCCAGGATTGGCTCCGCAGAGCCTGAACCCGCTGCCCGGCTCGATCCCTCGGCTGCATAAGAAATGAGCCTCATGGACGAGTTTACAATAGAATTAAGGGTGTTAAGCTGTGCCGTCACTTTCTGGAAGACAGCATCACCTGTGTTGCCCTGTAGAGTATCTCCAAGCTCTTTTAGGAGATCTCATTGTAGACGGGTAAAATGGGTTAAATAGTTAAGCGATCTCATTGCAAATGCTGCAGAACTAAAGATGCGTTTCCCATATCTGTCCATTGTCCTGGAATCTCTATTAGGAGGATGGACAGAGGAAGAGGTGTCTGATATCTCTTTCTTGGTGGCCGCCGCCACCACCATGGCATCAACAGGAACTCCTTTTGTAAGAAAGGACTTATCCTGAGGGCAGGTGATAAATCTGTTTGGCCTCCGAGGGACCGGTTCCATAGAATCAGGAGACTCCCACACCTTTTGAGCGATCAAATCCATTAATTCATTGAAAGGCGGAGTAACCCAGAAGGTGGAGGGTTGAGACCCAAAGGCCTTCAGGAGCACCAACTCATTCTCAGTAGGGGTAAGGGACTGCCAGTCACCCCTCTGCCTTAGTATTTCAAGGATGTCTGCAAAAGAGACATCCTCAGAGGAGGACCGTAGGGACCTTTCTGCTTCCTCCATGTCGGTGTCTGATGTTAAGGATTCCTGGGGTAATCTAAATGCCTCCTCTTACAAAGTCTTTTCCTGGGAACTTCATCAGTGGGGGCATCTGCTGAAGTCTCAGTCAAGCAGGGGTCACCCAATGGGGTTACCCGAGGCTCTGGGTCTCGACACTTAGTGGGAAACTGTGGTGTAGAGATAGAGTGCGGCCCTTTAGGGGAGGAAGAGGAAGGATCCGAAGTAGTAAGGGTCTTAGCAGACATGACCTTCCTCATGGCATCGAAGGCACTGGTTTCCCGACCTGAGGAGTCTTCCGGTTCCGAAGAAGACAGCAGCCTCTCAGGGGCCGAGACCATGGGCTCCGTACCAGAGGACGGAACCGAGCTCATCTGCACCGAAGCCCAGAGAGGGAGGGTCAGAACTGAAGCGTCGGTTTGACCCCCCCCCTTGGAACCAGCGAGAGTGTCGGCTATAAGACTCTTCGATCGGAACCGAAGAAGTCAAGGTCGAAGGACCCGAGAGCACTGGAACAGGCCTCGGCTCCGAGGGTTCCACCACTATCGGATCCTCTCTTTCCAGCTCCGAAGGCTCAACTGGCCTCGGAGGAGGAGCAGAACTCGTGGTAGGAGGGGTCGTAGGCTTTGAAGCCAACTGGGTTAAAGCTGCAAGCAATTTGGCCACAGCCGGGTTCACCAAAAGTCTCTATACGATTCGGTCCACATCGATGTCAGAAAGGGTACCGGAAGAAAGTACAGTTTTGTACCTACCATAAATGTAGATGTTCGAGGATCCACATTGCTGCAGTCCTTACTATTGGGTAGTCCGCTGTCCAGTCGGCCCGAATACCAGAGTATATGGCTGACGTCGGTCAGGGCGCATTAGACTGACGTCAGTACGTCAGGGTACTAATGCGCATGACCGACGTCATATCCTCAGTCTTTTCTTGCCCCAGATGTCAGAAGACCCTAAAAAGACAAGGCCCAAAATACCTGCACCAAAATTATGTACAATATATACAAAAATATATACAAAAATATCAACAGATAACCTCACCTACACAACCACCCCTAAACACAGAGGGGAAGGAGGGAGGGTAAATTGGACTGCAGCAATGTGGATCCTCGAACATCTACATTTATGGTAGGTACAAAACTGTACTATGTTCTTCGCTCCACATTGCTGCAGTCCTTACTATTGGGTAGAATCCCAAAGCAGAGGTAAGGGAGGCTGGCAAATCATAAAGAAGTAGGAGCTGACAACATGCCCTGCAAAACAGCTGTGGCAAAACCAGCCCTAGACTTAGAGTAGATAGGAAGGTGATAATGCTTAGAGAAAGTATGCACTGAACTCCAAGTAGCTGCCTCCAAAATATCTTTAGTTGCCACCCCTTAGAAATGCTGTTGAAGTGGCAGTAGCCCTAGTGGAATGAGGCCTAATCCCAGCTGGAATCTCCTTGCCATGATGGGAATAACAAAATGCAATGCAAAACCCAATCCACCTAGAAATAGTTTGTTTTGACACAGGCTTGCCCTGCGAACTCAAAGCAAAAGAAACAAACAACTGCTGAGACTGCCTAAAATCCTTAGTCCTGCTCAAATAATAACGCAATTGCCTGTGTACATCTAAAGTGTGCAAAATCTTTTCCCCTTTATTTTGGGGGTCTGCATAAAAGTAGGCAAATGAATAGTTTGGTTTAAAGCCACACTAGAAACCACCTTAGGCATAAAGGAAGGATTAGTACGTAATGATACCCTATCCTTATGGAAAATCAAAAAGGGCTCTACTGCCATAAGGGCCTGCAACTCAGACACCCTTCTTGCAGAAGTAATAGCCAAAAGAAAAGCAGTCTTCCATGACAAGTATTTCAATTCAGCAGTAGCCGCAGGCTCAAAAGGTTGTAGAGTAAGTTTTTCCAACACAAAATTGAGATCCCAAGCAGGAGTAGGAGCTCTACGTGGGGTCTTATATTCTTTGCCCCTCTAAGAAACTGCTTGAACAAAGGATGCGAAAACAATGGTGGGTCACAATCATAGTGAGCTGAAATTGCTGCAGCATGAATCTTAATGGAAGAGAAGGACAAACCTTTGTCCAATAACTCAGTAAGATATTGAAGAGCCACACTCAAATTAGGCTCAGAAACCTCCAAATTCTTTGCTGTACTCCAAAATAAAAATCTCTTCCATTTTTCTGCGCACACTTTCCTTGTACTAGGTCTTCTAGCTTCCATAATCACATTTAAAACTTGTTGAGGAAGTTGAGACCTGCTGTGTTTCAACACAGAATATGCCAGGCTGTTAGATGGAGAGAGTGAAGCTTGACATTGAGCAGATGACCGTCCTTCTGAGATAACAGATGAGGAATCAAAGGTAAAGGCCATGGAGGCTTCCTTACCAGACTCCTTAGTAGTGGGTACCAGTGTTGCCGAGGCCAATCTGGAGCTATCAAAATCATCCTTGGCTTGTCTTGTCTGACTTTTAATAGCACCTTTGGAAGAAGAGGCAGAGGTGGAAAGGCATACACATGAAGGTTTTTCCAACTGAAAGACAGAGCATCCACTTTCCAAGCTGTGCGATGAAACCCCTTTGTGCAAAACTTTGGCAGCTGGTGGTTTAGTGGAGAAGCGAACAGATCTATGTCTGGAGTTCCCCATGACACTGTCAATTTCTGAAATACATGAAGATCCAGTTTCCACTCGTGGGGATCCATGATTTGTCTGCTTAACACATCTGCTAAGGAGTTCTGTGCTCCTGGCAGAAACCTTGCCTGAAGAGTTAGTTGCAAGCTTAGCGCAGTCTCCCATAAAATCATTGCTTGCCTGCATAGAGGATAAGAATGTGTTCCCCCTTGCTTGTTGATGTACCACATGACAGTTGTGTTGTCTGTTAGAATCAACACCTGCCCTGGAAGAAGTAACTCCTTGAAAGCCATTAATGCAAACTGGACTGCTAACATCTCCTTCATGTTGATATGTAGATGCTGTAGTCTGGCAGGCCACTTGTCTTGTATCCACTTTCCATTTAGATGAGCTCCCCAAGCAATGTCCGAGGCATCTGTCGTTAAAATCTGACTCGCCTCTGGCCGGGTCACAGAGAGTCCCTTGTTTAGGTGACATTCCTGAGCCCACCACAAAAATTCTTTTTGAAGGCAAGGTATTATTTGAATGACAGTGTCCAAATCCTGGCAGTGCTGTGTCCATACATTTTGAGATACCATTGTAGCTTCCTCATATGCAGTTTGGCATTGGGAAGCACCAGAATACAAGATGCCATGAACCCTAATGCTTGAAGGACTGTCCTTGCAGTCAGCACGGACTGATGAGATAGTTGATGGAAGTAAAGTGATAGACTCTTTTGTTTGTCCGGGGTTAAAAGGCCATCTGGGCTGCTGTATTCAGTCTCACACCCAGAAAGCACATGTCTTGAGAGGGTACTAGACTGGACTTTATTTCGTTCACAGAATACCCTAGGCATCTTAGCACTGCTATAACATATTCCAGATGCTGTAGAAGGTCTTCCTTTTCTTGAGCCAGAATCAGGCAGTCGTCCAAGTAAGGATAGATTTGAATTCCTTGTAGCCTGAAGTAAGCTATCACTGGAGCCAGAACCTTTGTGAATACTCTGGGCACAGTAGATAAGCCAAAGGGCAATGCAGAGGACTGATAATGAGAATTTCCAGCTCGAAACCGCAGATACTTCCTGCAACTTAGCCTTATAGGCACATGAAGGTAAGCTTCCTTGAGATCTAAAGTTACCATCCAGTGATCTTTGCCCAGCAGAGGTAAAAGCTGTTGTAACGTCAACATCTTGAACTTGGGAATGTCCAGATAAGTGTTGAGGAGAGATAAATCCAAAATTGGTCTCCACGTGTTCCCTTTCTTTGGTACTAGGAACAGGCGAGAATAAAATCCTAGGCCCCTTTCTGATACAGGGACTGGCTGAATGGCCCCTATCTGGAGTAACTGAGAAATTTGCTTGTGAGCCTCTTTTCTTTGTGGAGGAGGAACGTCTGGCATGCCTTTGAAAGGGGCAATGTATGGAAATAGAACCTGTAACCGTGGTGAATGATATCCAACACCCATCTGTCTTGAGTAATTAAATCCCAATTTTCTTTGAAAAGAGACAGTCTTCCTCCCAAAGGAGCTGCCAGACGAGAATCTACTGGCAGCTGAAAAGGCAGGTCATTGGGTCTGTTTACGAAAGGACTGACCCCTGCCCTCACCAGAAGTCTGAGCAGGAGAACTCCTGTTCTAGGCCTAAAAGAACCTTGAGCCCTGCCCCTACCACGTCTAGACCTACCCCTAGACTGGGAATCATAAGCAGGATATGTCCACCCCTTAGCAGGCCAATTTCTACTAAACTTGGAGGCTGCACCTGCAAAAATCTTTAACAGTTTGCATAGACTTAGCTTTGTCCTCCATTTTCTTTAAAACTGCTTCCACAGGCGAACCAAACAACACATCCGACTGTAAAGGAGCATCCAAAATCCTTGTCTTAACATGCTCAGCTAAATTCTGATCCCTCAACCAGGCATGCCTGCGAAGAACAGAACTAGTGGCAGCCACCCTCGAGGAGGCCTGTACAGCATCAAAACCACATTGCAAAGAATGCTTACCCACTTGTTCAGACACATGAACCAAATCCAGCAACTCTTTACACTCAATACCTTCCGCCAAAGCATCCACCTTAGATTTCAATTGTGAAAGGAGATAATTTTGATATTTTAGCATGTGAAACTGACAATTCAACGCTCTCATGGCTAGAGTGGAAGAAGTATACACTTTCTTTCCCCACCTATCCAAAGCCCTTGCCTCTTTATCAGTGGGAACAGGATTTTTAACCACAGAGGCCTTAACACCTTTAGGCCCCTGAGAAACAGTTTCTGGGTCCGCCCTAGGACTCTTAAACAAATACTTATGAGCTTCGGGCACCCTATAGTACCTATCAGGTTTAACAGGAGCAGGAGGCAAAGAATCAGGGTTCAGGGAAGCCTCTGCAAAAACATCTTCCACCACAGTCAACACAGGAGGTATAGCTAAGGGCCTATGCTGGGGCAAAACAAGAATTCCCTAAGCCTTTTCCTGGAATCAGAGTAATCCTGGCCTTCCCATTTAAAGTGCTCCCTCATGGAATGCAGAGTCTCTGAAAATGAGAAATCCTCAGGAGGAGAAGCTGTAGGAGTGGAATCATCCACATCAGAATCAGAATAAGGAGGATACTCCTGCAAATCTTCCAGAAGACTCAGAAGCCTCTGAACACTGTTCAAAACTATCAAACTCCTGATCCACCCTAGGCCTCTTATCAGGAGGGGGCATAGAACCTCTAATCATAGTAATCAAATCTTCTGCCATTTTAAGCATATGTTTCTTAGGTACAGAACCCGAAATGCTAGGAGAAGCCCCCCCTGAAGCTGAACTTGGCCTACCTCTCAAAGAAGTTTTGGCAACAGAAGGAGAGGCTCTAACTACCTTGGGAAGAGAGGGAAGAACAGTTACCTGAGAAGCCCCCTCAGCCTGGCCTACCTCCTGAGAAGGCACATCCTGTAACAGTAAAGTTTCTGCCTGAGACTCCATAGAAACTCCTGGCAAAACCTCCGGCTCCACTGAGCCTTCTAAAGAACCGACGTCCGGGACTGCCGGTTCATCAACCCTAGGCTTCGCTGTTTTGTCCTTGCGCTTCTTGGACGAAGCGGCGCCGGAGCATCCGGCGGCATTTTATAATTGCAACGCTTCCCAAACACTAACCTGGCACAGTCTAACCTCCTCTTAATAGTGCGTTTGTTAAACCTAGCACAAGAGCGGCATCCAACAACGCCGTGCTCAGGCCCTAAACAAGGTATACACAAGGTATGGTAATCCCTATGAGGTATCTGTTTCCCACAAGAAATACAGTTATTCACTTTTTCTGACATCCGGTTAAATACTGAGGCAAGAAAAAACCAAAATGTTCCCCAACGGGGTACTTAGCCAACTCTGATTCGGTCTGAAACTCCGGCTTCGGAAATATCTCAGAACGCCAACCTGCACTCGCAAAACTGCTTCTGCATCGGACCATGCGGCAAAAAAGACTGAGGATATGACGTCGGTCATGCGCATTAGTACCCTGACGTACTGACGTCAGTCTAATGCGCCCTGACCGACGTCAGCCATATACTCTGGTATTCGGGCCGACTGGACAGCGGACTACCCAATAGTAAGGACTGCAGCAATGTGGAACGAAGAACATTGGGTCGAAGGAGCAGAAGAAGCCACCGACTTAAGGATCGGAGACTTCAAAACCTCCGACACCGGCTCCAACACAATGACTTGGCTCCGTGGTAAGATCTCAGTGCATGGCTCCAAAGGCTGTGGAGCCGGCGACCAAGTCTTGCCAGAGGTGCTCAGAGCCAATAACTTGTGCTCTGAAGACACCTTAGACAACTTCGACCCCTTTGAGGACTTGGAGGTCTGGTCAGTCTTATCCAATGTATCCTGGAAGTCCGATTTCAACAGTCCTCTATCTACCAATTTCCTTCTCCTACCCTGCCACTGAAGGACTGGCAGATAGAGCAATCCTCCTGTAAATGTAGCGGACCCAAAACAATAAACACAAGAAATATGATTATCCATGATGGACATCTTTTGTCTGCAGTCACACTTTTTAACCCAGATTTTTGCTTCTCTGACATTATGAAAATTGTCCAATCAGTCGTAATAACACCACAAAAATAGCTTAGAAAGTTCAGATCCCTGAACCGCAATAACTATAGAAAAGGGATACGATAAAGAAAAAACAAACGCTCAATACAAGAATTACAGAATATAAGGGGATAGGGTATTAAATTTGACAGAGCCCTGTCAAGTAGAGTAAATCAAGAAGGCTAAAGGCCTAGGAGCAAACCGCTCCAAACTAAAGGACAAAATACAAGTTTACATACCTAATCTAAACCACAAAAAAGAAAAGGAATGTGTGAAGCCTCACTAAGTATCAGATCCCTGATAGTTATTAGCAGTCTAAATATCCAAATATATAAGAAAAAAGATATTGGCCCGAGCTTCCTCTGAAGATCGTGCGATCCATTGCAGCAGCAAACTAGATATGGGGTTTGGCAGCAGAGCATCATGGGATTGGGACTGTGTCTCAAGCTTCTCAGAGATCTGGAGCTTGGAAAGCGGCCGACTTGGAGCCGATGGCTTGGCTCCGAACCCACGTGTAAGAACAAATGGCAAGATTGAACAACTTCACATTGGGTTTTCTCATCCAGTCAGACTTTCCCAGTAACCAAATGTCAAATAAATAAACAAATAAATTATCAGGAAAACAAGACATCCCATGAACTAATGCTGGCACTGGAAGTTAAGAATAATTACACTTATTTACTCACTTCTGGAAGTTATGACATAACATCAAATAAACACTGCTCTGAACTTATTCATAATGTCTCTAAGTACTCTGATCCAGTAGACATCAAAATATACAAACAATATATCTGACGTGGTTTAGTGGTAAATCACTTTGGCTATGGTGTGCAGGTTCCTAGGTTCGAGCCTTGCAAAGGCTGTTTATTTAATCCCAATCGCTCTGAGCTACACGGTCTAGGGACCTAAACCCTGTAACCACAATAAACAGGACATGCTAGAGGGATAGATTCCCGTCCCAGAGACTTCCTATACTCTGGAACAAGTTACCCATCTATGTCAAGCAAAGTTCCTCATTAGCACTCTTCAAGAAAAATCTTGATGAGTGGATGGGAAATAGAAAATACACCCCGTGGATCACTTTTGTGGCTCTGCTCGACAGGAGCACAGGAAAATAACTTTCTTGGGTGGCATAAGCCAGGGAACCTTGTTGGCTAGGCTTACTTAGGCCCTTGGGCCGATAGATTCATAGGTAGATACTAGACTATGAACAAATTCAGTGCAAATATCACCCTAGACACATCTATACAAAAAGGTACAGTTGTGTACACTTACCATAAATGTAGATGTTTGAGTGTATTCACTGTTGCAGTCATCACATTTGGATTATCTGCTTGCAGTAGCCCTCAGTCGGCCTGATTAACAAAGTCTTGGGTCCTGCATCGGTTGCTGTCTCATCTTCCATGACGTCAGGTAGTCAGGGGTATAAAGCATGCAGCCAACGCCATTTTATCAGTTTTTCTTGCCCCAGATGTCAGGTGCCCCCCTAATGGGAAGCAATTAAATACAAAGTTACGCCTCCAACAAAAAGCAAATACACCAGAAAGCTTTAAGCATAATAAACAAGAATAAAGGTATAGACAATAGAAGTCAGGGGGCTGGAGGGATGGTAACCAAGACTGCAACAGTGAATACACTCAAACATCTAGATTTTTGGTAAGTGTAAACAACTGTACATTGTTCTTCATGTTTCACTGTTGCAGTCATCACATTTGGGTAGATTCCCAAAGCTAAGGATGGGAGGAGGCAATTAGATAGCATTTGGACCAGCTATAAGGCCCTGCAGGACTGCAGTGGTAAAGCCAGCTCTGGATTTAGAAAAAACTGGCAAGCGGTAATGCTTGGTGAGGTAGTAGCTTCTAGGATGTCTTTGGTAGGGACACCTCTGAGAAAGGCTGTAGAGGTAGATGCAGCCCTGGTTGAATGTGGTCTTATCCCCTGTGGGGTAGGTTTTCCATGGTGCTTATGTCAGAAATGGATGCAATGGCCAATCCACTTAGAAATGGTTTGCTTTGAAATAGCTTTCCCCTCTGCCCCTGCAGCAAATGCAACCAGCAGCTGTTCAGATTTCCTGCGAGGTTTAGTTCTGTCCAAGTAAAATCTAAGTTGTCTGTGTACGTCCAAGGGGTGCAGTATCCGTTCCCCTTTGTTCTGTGGATTAGAAAAGAAGGTTGGCAAATGAATGGACTGATTAAGGGACACACTGGATACCACCTTGGGCAAGAAGGAGGGATTGGTCCTGTCAGCATGAGAGATGATGAAAGGCTCCACAGCCATGAGGGCCTGTAATTCAGACACCCTTCTTGCTAAAGTGATGGCTAGAAGGAAAGCTGTTTTCCAAGAAAATAATTTCAACTCTGCATTTGCAGCTGGGTCGAAGGGAGGTAGAGTGAGCTTTTCCAATACAAAGTAAAGGTCCCAGGCTGGAGTAGGGGGTCTCCTGGGTTGTTTTAAGTTTTTTGGCCCCCCTGAGGAATTGCTTCAGCAGTGGATGAGAGAAGAGGGGTGGTTCTATATTGTAATGAGCTGAAATGGCTGAGGCATGAATTTTGATGGAGGAAAAGAAAAGGCCCTTTAGAAGCACCTCAGTTAAGTATTGAATAATCTGAGGTAAATTGGGCACTGCTCTGCCCATCCCATGAGTTTGGCTCCAGGAACAGAATATTTTCCATTTTTCAGCATAGAATTTTCTAGTAATAGGCCTCCTTGCCTCCAGAATGACATCCATCACTTGTTTACTGAGGGATAGGAATACTGAGATCAGGTAATTATCCAGGCTGCCAAGTTCAGGGTTTGAAGCTGTGGGTGCAGAATCTGGCCCTCCTGCTGAGACAGCAGAGCAGAGGTCTGGGGCAGGTGCCATGGTACCAGCAGTGACATACTGTGCAAGAGGGGGTACCAGTGTTGGTGTGGCCAGTCTGGTGCAATCAGTATTGTCCCTGGTTTGTCCTGTTTGATCTTTACTAGTACCTTGGAGAGGAGAGACAGAGGGAGAAAGGCATAAACCGATAGTTTTTCCAGGTGAAGGACAGGGCATCCACATTCCAAGCTTATTTGTGGAGAGTCCTTGTGCAGAATTTGTCCAATTGATAGTTCTGGGGGGAGGCAAACGTGTCTATCTCTGGACTCCCCCCCCCCCTTTGTTTCTCAACATGGTGAATGTCTTTGGTTCCAGTTTCCACTCGTGTGGGTCCATGAGATGTCTGCTTAGGTCGTCTGCCAGTGCTTTCCTGGCAGGAATTGAGCCTGTAGGTGCACTTTCCACTCGCGTGGGTCCATGAGATTTCTGTTTAGGTCATCTGCCAGTGTATTTAGCTTTCCTGGTAGGAATTGAGCCTGTATGTGCACTTGGTAGCTCAAGGCTCTGTTCCACAGAGCCATAACTAGCCTGCAGAGAAGGTATGAGTGGGTTCCCCCCTGCTTGTTTATGTACCACATAACAGTGCTGTTGTCCATCTTTACCAATAATTGTCCTGGAAGAATGTGGTCCTTGAAGGCTGTCAGAGCATACTGTACAGCTAACATTTCTTTTTGATTGATATGCAGGTGCATTTGACTTTGGTTCCATTTGCCCTGAATGCACTGCCCTGCCAAGTGAGCTCCCCATGCATCATCTGATGCATCTGTTGTTAGGGTTTGGGTGGCAGGGGGAGAGTGAAAGGGAGCCCCTTGTTGTGGTGGAAGGCCACTGCCCACCAAAGGAACTCTGAAGACAAAGTATGATAGGAATCATTGATTCTAGATCCTGGGAATGTTGACACCATAGGCTTTTTAGATACCATTGTAGTTTCCTCATATGCAGTCTTGCATATGGAATTAGTAGAGTGCAGGAGGCCATGAACCCCAGGGCTTGCAGAATTTTCCTTGCAGATAGCTGGGTCTTTGTGGCCAGTAGTTTGAAGCAGACTGTCAAATGAACTTTTTTTTCTGGCATGAGGTAGGCCATCTGGGAAGTTGTGTTCAAGCTTGCTCCCAAGAATACAATTTGTTGGCAGGGTACCAGATGTGATTTCTTTTCGTTTATGGTGTACCCCAGTGAAGTTAACACTTTATGTACAAATGCCAGATGATTCAAAAGTATGCCCTGGCTTTCTGCCTGAATTTGACAATTGTACATGTATTTGTATATTTGAATATTTCTTTGCCTGCAAAAATAAATGTCTGGAGCTAGGCACTTTGTGAATACCCTGGGCACAGTAGATAAGCCATAGGGCAGTGCAGAAAACTGACAGTGCATGAAGCCTGCTTTGAAGCATAGGTATCTTCTGCAAGATTCCCTGATTGGGATGTGCAGGTAGGCTTCCTTTAAATTCAGTGTTGCCAACCAGGCATCCTTGCCTAACATAGGAAGCAACTGGCGAACAGTTAGCATCTTGAATTTTGGGATCACCAAAAAAAAAAAAATTAGGATAGAGAGATCCAGGATAGGACACCAGGAGTTGTCTTTTCTGGGCACCAGAAAAAGTCTTGTATAGAAACCTTGTCCCCTTTCCTCTTCTGGAACAGTTTGAATAGCCCTTATACTTAAAAGAGAGAGAACTTACTTTTAAGCCTCTGCTCACTGATTTAGGGGTATAATTGGCCAACCGTTTGGGGTTGGTAAAGTGTGGAAGTGGAATCTGTATTCCTGGGAAACAATATTTAAAAACAACGTAGAGAGCTGAAGATAATCCAAAAAAAAACACAAGAGATGTTGGATATTAATAATACTGTTAGTATCAAGCCCATTCTTGTTAGATTACAGCGTAATATGAAATGATTGATTTAGTACACACACACACACACACACATATATATATATATATATATATATATATATATATATATATATATATATATGCATATTATTGTTTAAGAATTATGTTTCAATGTGTTTTGATTTATTATATTATGATGGTTTTATTTTTATGAATTCTGTCACCTGATTTTGGCTGCAGTCATGTGACATTGGGCTTGTATATAAGCAGATGCTTTTTTGTATGTTTGTATTCAGTATTGAGAAAGGGTTCTTCCAGAAAGCTTTGCGTTTTTATAAAGTATTTCAAACAATATTTAAAACCCATTTGTCCTGAGTAATGAGTTCCCAGTTTTTGCCTGCAGAGTAATATTTCCCCCTAAAGGAGCAGTCAGTTGAGAAGGGTTTGGAAGTTTTAAAGTTGAATCTTTGAGACAGTTTACCATAAGGGGGGGGGGGTCTTACTACTCCCTGCTTTGGAAGTGGGAGCCCCCCACTGCTTAGTCCTGTGCGTACCTTGGAACTGAAGCCAGAATGTTCTACTGGGTCTGGGTTTGGACTGAGAAGGCCTGGAAGAGGCAGGAAAGGACCAATTCTTAGAGGGCCAATACCTACTGGGCTGCACTTGCAGGAAATCTTTAACAGTTTGCATAGACTTAGCCTTTTCCTCCATCTTTTTAAGTACTTCTTCTGCTTTGTTGCCATACAGGCAGTCCTGGTTTAAGGGAGCATCCAGCAATTTAGCATTAACATGATCTGGCAAAGATTGCTCCTTAAGCCAAGCATGCCTTCTAAGTACAGACCCAGTGACAGCAGCCCTGCAAGATGCCTCCAGTGAATCACAACCACATTGCAAAGTATGTTTTCCAACTTGTTCAGCAGAATGCATTAAATCCTGTAAATCCTTATTTTCAACACAGTCAGGAATCACCATTTTCTGTATAAGCAATCCAATAATGTGCTGCTGATACTTCAACATATGAAACTGGCAATTTAATGCCCTAATGGTCAAGGTTGCAGAAGTGTATACTTTTTACCCCATCTATCCAGCACCCTAGAACCTCTATCAGAGGAGGTAGGATTTTTGGCAGTTGTAGCCTTTATGCCCTTGGGTCCCTGTGAAAAGGTCTCAGGATCCGCAATGGGATTTTTAAAAAGGAACTTGTGAGAGTCTATCTATCTGGTTTTCTGGGAGCAGGAGGTAAGGAGTCAGGGGCCAAGCTAGACTCTGTAAAGGCATAATCAGGAATGACCAGTACAGGGAATATAGCTAAAGGCCTGTGTTGGGACAGGAGTAAGAAATCCCTAAGCCTCTTTTTAGAATCAGAGTAATCCTGTCTTTCCCAGCAGAAATGCTCCCTAAGAGTATGCAAGGTTTCACCAAAAGAGAAATCCTCTGGAGGGGAAGCAGAGGGAATAGAGTCCTCTGCATCAGAATCCTCATAGGCAGATAAGGGTAAATCCTGGTCATCAGAAGAAACAGAAATTTAAGAATCCTGATCAGAAGAATCATAGCCAAATTCAGTCCTAGGTCTTTTAGAGGGGGAAGGTTGACTTCCCCCGATTAAAATAAGGTCTTCAGCCATTCTTATAATTTGTTTTTTTAGGCATAGAGGCCTGACCATGCGGTCTGGGCGTCTGTTTTCTAGGCATGGATCGAGTTTTAGGCCTTGAAGAAGAAGATGGCATCGGTTTAATATGCAAGTTAGTAGTACTGAATACACCCTCTGAAGCCGGTGCCAGCACAGCGGCTCCGGACCCATCCAAGGTAGAGACATCCGCAGGTTCCACAGCTGAAGCATCTCGCGGCATACCGGACTCTGAATGGGTCTCAGTAGAGGCCTGCGAATCTGAAGTAGCGGGTATCAGGGGCTGCAAAAGCACCTCACTGAGTACCGGCAAACTGGCAACTAGCTTAGGAGAAGCATCATCGGCAGCTTTGGACCTAGGCGGCCTGTCTCTGTCTTTATCTTTGCATTTTTTCAGAATGTCAGTAGTCGGGTGGCTTACTGAAGCCATATCTGGATAATTGAACAGAGTACCAAAATATTTAGAAGCATAAATATACCAATGACGAATAGTTTGTTGTTTAAATAAGGCACAAAACTGACAGCGAGGAACGTCGTGGTCAGGACCTAGGCAAGGAATACAGTATGAATGAAAATCTTTATGAGGTACTTGCTTTCCACAAGAAATACAATTATTGACTTTTACTGACATCGGTTAAGAGCAAGAAAAAGTTTCTCCAACGGGGTACTTAACTTTAGTTGAAGACTTCGGTTCTGAAACTCGAAAATGAAAATTTCAGAAGTCGGCTGACCGGCACTTGCAAACTGCTTCTGCTTTGGGCACTGCACGGCAAGTAAGACTGATAAAATGGTGTCAGCTGCATGCTTTACATCCCTGACTACCTGACGTCATGGAAGATGAGACAGCAACTGACGCAAGACCCAAGACTTTGTTAATCAGGCCAAGAAACCAATATCACGAACCAAAAACCAATGCCAAACAACCATGACAAGCAGGACTATGGACTCACAGTGTAAAATTCCAAAATAAAGATGTTGATCACTGCCAAGATGTATAACAATTTATTAAATTTCTCCAATAAAATTCACTATTTCACTGTTAAGTGCTTTCACCCGGTCAAGTACCAGGCTTTATCAGAACAGTGTACCTAGTTTTTGCCTGCTTTAAATAGCAGTAGCAAGTCATATGACCACTAATTACCACCAATAAAAATTCTTTGCCTGCTTTAAATAGCAGTAGCAAGTCATATGACCACCAATTACCACGAATAAAAATTCTTTGCTTTGTTAAAAACAAGAAACAAAAAGCAAAAACAATACCGCATATCACATTACAATATACTAACCCATGCCATTAATCCCAATAATAAAGTAAAAACATTCAATAATTATTCTGTTATTACACATACTGCATCACTTTATAGAGCGTGTCACACCAAATTCAAAATTCATTAAAATATTTATAAACCTTTCAATAAGTAACATCTTCAGTTGCAAGTGAAGTAAAATGTGAATTTCCCTCAGGGTACAGGCAAACTGAGTTTATAATCTAGCAGCTCTTAATTTCAATATGCTGCTTATACTGATGTTATCATTTAACCCTGGAGCCCTACCTGCATCCAACCAAAGTTGCCAAAGCAACTCCTTGTAGTCATGAATGTAAAGAACGTGAATTGTCCAGGAGGAGTTTATACAACCCCCCTACTCATCCATCATTAAAACTGTTTGAGGAATTGACGGAAAAGGATATTAGGGAACTTGATTCCAAGAATAGATCTAGCCAGAATTTTACAGAAGGTGAGACAAATATACTGAAAGTGTTAAGTGAGCAGAAATGTAGGGTCATGAAACTAGATAAAGGTGGTGGGGTGGTGTTGATGTACACAGTGGATTATGATGCCCACATGTGCAAAATATTACAGGACATGGAACACTACTCCTTGGTTTCTCGTAATGAGATTAATATAGCTTATGCTAAGATTAATTTTTACT
The DNA here is from genome assembly GCF_019279795.1 of Protopterus annectens. Classification (NCBI taxonomy): domain Eukaryota; kingdom Metazoa; phylum Chordata; order Ceratodontiformes; family Protopteridae; genus Protopterus; species Protopterus annectens. Next base: position 1,487,263,290 of record NC_056729.1, on the reverse strand, counting down.
TGCTGGATCACCTGTTGCAAGGGAGTATTGATGAGAGATTATATAATTTTTTACATGTTGACAAGCCCAGGATCCCGATTATATTCGGGATACCAAAGACACATAAGGGAGTCAACAATCTTAAGTTTAGACCTACTGTAGCAGGTGCTGACAGTATAACAGAACCTTTGTTGATTTGAAGGTTAAGAAATTCGTGACCTCAATACCACATATTAACAAAGACTCATGGGATTTTATAAAAGGAATGAACAGAGAAAGATTTGAAACAGATATAGTCATGGTTACTATTGATGTGGTTGAGCTTTTCCCCAGAATTCCACACGATATTGGCCTTGAATGGTTTAGTGAGTTGCTGACCACTGAATTGGGACTGGATGGCAACACAATCAATTTAATTTTGGAATTCACAGAAACAGTCCTTAAGAATAATTTTATATATTTTAATGGTGAATTTTACCATCAAAAGAAAGGGGTGGCCATGGGGGCACCATGTGCCTCCTTATATGCCAATTGTGTGTTATACTACTGGGAACGAAAACATGTTCTACAAACGGATTGGTCTATGTATATTACTTATTATACTAGAAACCTAGACGATATTAGTTTGTTGTGGAATGGCTCTAAGGAGAAATTTGAAGAATTTATGTGTTATGATACTACTTAATTTTTGGCCTTCACATATTGTATAAGTGAATCTAGTGTGGATTATTTGGATGTCACTTTATATAAAGACTATATTAACAAATGTTTTCAATCCAAATTGTTTAGAAAAACTACATTTTCCAACTCGTACTTGCATTTTGACAGTGGCCATCCTTTTTACCAAAAAAAGGGGATTGTGAAGGGACAAATGATTAGGGCCTCAAGGATGACAAGTTTGATGGAACAGATTTTAGAACAGGTGAAGACTATTACTTCATTGTTCTTAGAAATGGGTTATCCAAAAAAACTTGTAGATAGTATGGCTAAAGAGGTTATTGATAATAGGGATACAAAATTCTTCCCCCTTTTAGGTACTGGAACAACTGACCTCAATAACCTTGTACAGAAGGCATCAAAATTGAATGGTGCCTTTATACATACCTTTTCTGCAACATCAACTGAGGTAGAAAAAATTGTTATGAAACACTGGCCTATTTTAAGTTTGATTGACGATATTAAGGGCTATCTCCCCGCACACCCCCAATTTCTTAGGAGGAGGGACACTAACCTTAAAGAACTATTGGAAAGAGTGTACGATGTTCAAAAAATAGGGAGTAGGTCAAAAATGGGTACATATAAGTGTGGTACTTGCCATCAATGCAGTTACATGATTAATCAAGGGGCAGTATTTATTCCATCCAGAAAATTCAAATTTAAAGCCTCCAATTATTCTTGGGACAAAATGTGTGGTATACATGGGAGTATGCATGACCTGTATGAGTTTTTATACTGGGAAAACAGAGAGGCAATTGAAAAGGAGGGTTTACGAACATATGTACGATGTTACTAAGGGCAAGGACACCAATGCTTTTTTTAGACATTCCCTAGTGTGTAAGGATATGAACATTAAGTTTCTGGTTTTGGAACAAGTGGTAGTAGATCCCCATGGAGGAAGTTGGGAATCAAGACTGGGGTACAAGGAGTTGGATGCAGGTAGGGCTCCATGGTTAAATGATAACATCAGTATAAGCAGCGTATTGAAATTAAGAGCTGCTAGATTATAAACACAGTTTGCCTGTACCCTGAGGGAAATTCACATTTTACTTCACTTAAACTGAAGAGTTACTTATTGAAAGGTTTATAAATATTTTAATGAATTTTGAACTTGGTGTGACACACTCTAAAGTGATGCAGTATGTGTAATAACAGAATAATTATTGAATGTTTTTACTTTATTATTGGGATTAATGGCACGGGTTAGTATATTGTAATCTGATGCGGTATTGTTTTTGCTTTTTGTTTCTTGTTTTTAACAAAGCAAAGAATTTTTATTGGTGGTAATTAGTGGTAATATGACTTGCTACTGCTATTTAAAGCAGGCAAAAACTATGTACACTGTTCTGATGAAGCCTGGTACTTGACCGGGTGAAAGCGCTTAACAGTGAAATAGTGAATTTTATTGGAGAAACTTTAATACATTTCTTTATTTTGGAATTTTACACTGTGAGTCCATAGTCCTGATTTGTTAATCAGGCCGACTGAGGGCTACTGCAAGCAGATAACCCAAATGTGAAGACTGCAACAGTGAAACACGAAGAACATCTCACATATCCCTAAGGATCTCAATACCTGTACCCTCACTAAAGAACATTTGTTAAAAATACTCTCCATAACAAAAACTACATCCTCTATGGGACCTGATAACATATCAGGCTGCCTGCCTAACAGCACTTAACGTGCTGGTGGACCCACTTCCACTCCTAGTCCCTGGGGTATGGAGCACAGTGACTGTGATGCCACATCATTTGTCCAATCCCACCACAGACCCCAGAAATTACAGAACCATCAGTCTCACAAGTCTTACCTGCAAGACCATGGAACAGGTAATAACTGACCTGATAAACCTTTGATATTAAAACTCTTGTAAAACTTGACCCCCAGAGTGGTAAGAGACTAAATAAAAGATAATGCAAAAACTGGGAAATTGGAAGCTGTTATATGACATGGATAGCAAGATACAAGCAGTTAAAATGTTTTTAGTCCCTTTAGTTTTATACACAGGTCAGGCACATTTTTATCAACCAGAGGAAAACTTGTGGATAGTAATTAATAAAGAGAATGTTATTTCAAGAATCTCCATGGCAATACCCAGGTTTGCTCTGAGTTACTGCACAACGGTACCTCCTATACTGAACCAACAAATATTGCCAACATACTGGTCGACAGATTCAGTGCCAGCTTTACCCCTCTCTCCCACCCTAAAGTACCAATCAAAGTACCGGAGGAATGCCAGGCACCCAGCATTGCTGCAACACAGGTTAAAGCTACATTGTCCAGGGCCAAGAATACAGCTTCCATGGGACCTGACAATATCCCTGGAGGTGTTCTACATGAACTACAAAGTGAACTGGCACCACATCTGTGTGCCTTGTTCAATTACAGCCTCACCTCAGGCTTTGTCCCGTAACAAACAGTGCACTGCTACAGTCATCCCTTTCCATAAAAGGGAAGAGACTACAGACACTGGGAATTTTCGCCCCATTAGCCTGATGAATCTGATATGTAAGGCTATGGAGTGCATCATCGTGGACCTAATTAACAAGTATATAGGGAATCTCCAAAGTCTAGATCCCACGCAATTTGGTTTTGTGAAAGGTAGATCACGCCTGCTCAAATTGGTTGACTTCTTTGAGTTAGTCACCAGAGCTGTGGATGAGGGCAAGGCAGTTCATACAGCCTACCTCGATCTGGCCAAGGCCTATGATACCATTTCCCTACTCAGGAATTATTGACAAACTCACCAAACTAGGGATCAACTCCTATATCACTAGGTGTGTTGCAAACTGGCTCACAGACAGAACCCAGAGTGTGAAAGTAACGGACTCCAAGTCAGACTGCTGACCAGTTTCGAGTGGAGTCCCACAGGGATTGCTCCTGGGTCCTCTCCTGTTTGGCATCTACTTCTCAGAAATCCAGGCCAATGCAAAAGGACTCTGGCTGACCAAGTTAGCAGATGACTGCAAACTGGGAGCCATTATTATTAACACCCCAAGTGATGTAGACATTCTACAGAAAGGCCTCACTGAGACCAATGACTGGTGTAGAAATCATGGCCTTAAGCTTAATGCCAAAAAATGTGTTGTCATCCCCTTTGGGAAAAACTTAGTTCTCACTAATTACCACATCAATGGGAGCCCACTAAACACTGAAGGCATTATAAAAGAGGCCTGGGGACACAGGTTGATAGCAACTTCTCCTTCAATCACCACACTGCCACTGTGGTCAGAAAGTCTTTCTATGTGGCACATCTCATTACCAGGGGTTTTACATCCAGGAAGGTCATCATCTCTCTCTACTCTTCCCTCATTAGGCCAATCATTGAGTACAATGCCCCATTTGGCATGTACCTCACTAGACACATGCAACAGCTGGAAAGGCCACAAAAGTACCTCACAAAGAGGATCCTAGGCCTCAAACACATGTCCTACATGGACAGATTAAAAAAACTCCAGATATTTTCTCTCATATCGTCTACAAAGAGGCGATCTCTGCTTGACTTACAAAGCCATGTGTGACCCAGCTCTGTTAGAAATCCTACATCTAAAGAAATCCCAATCCCTCTGCACCACACGCTCCAGAGACCTCAACCTCATTATCACAATCAACAGAACATGCTGGAGGGACAGTTTTATAACCCACAGACTGCCCACGCTCTGGAATAGACTTCCCATACATGTCAAGCAGAGCACCTCACTGGCCCTCTACAAGAAAAATCTTGATGAGTGGATGGGAAATAGAAAGTTCACCCCAGGTATTACTCCAGTAGCTCTACTTGATAGAGGCACTGGGAACTAACATCGGGTGGCACGATGCCAGGACACTTCTATGGGCTAGGCTTGTAAAGGTTCCAGGGCCATTAGCCTAGTACACACCTATGAACCTATGAAGGATTTTAACTGGGCGGGGAAGACGGCAAGAGTCAAGTGGGATAAGCTGATTCTTCCAATTGAGCAAGGCGGTTTGCGATTACCTGATTTCAAGGGGTATTTCAGAGTTATACAGTTAAGGCTCCTATACATAGCACAAGCAGAAACCTATGATTCAAAGTAGAAAGGGATGATGATAAAACAGGGGGAAGCTCGAGAAACAAGGAGAGACTGGGATTTTGGATGCAGATCCTTAAAGAGGATAACAATAAGTATTTTGCTCTGCATCTTTATTGTATGTTAAAGTCACTGTCCTTCAACAAATTCACATCATATCAATGCCCCTGTACAATTTTAATGTATATTTTCTGGAATATTTGAATGTTGTGGAGCATTTCTCCCAGACCCTCCACTGAAAATGGGCCTCTGACAGTGGACTTTCCCAGTCAACAAATGTAAATAAATCAATAAATAACAATACAGAATATTACATTCATGAACTAGCAGAAATAAGAACTGAGTCAGCACAGGAATGGAGAAAGGAGATTCTGCCAATAGGGATGATTGCATTTAGGCATACAAACAATAGGCAAGAGGGGATTGGAATTTATTGGATAAGGTATTAGGAGCAAATAATTAGAGAGAGTAAAAGGTAACAGAATGGGAAGAGGCCAAGAAATTTATTTGGACCGCAGGCTAGAGACTGCCCTTACTCTGATATCAATCCTTGACAGGAAGACAAAAGGAAATAGGGGATCCTAAGCGAATGACCAGCAGTGGTACAGTTTTTAATAGAATCTAGAAAAGAAGCTGTTGTTAAAAAAAGAATAATTACCACAGCATATAAAATAATACATGATAAGTATAAGAATCAATCAAGGGACGTTAGAAAGGATTGGGAAGAGAGATTGCATAAGCAATTCACAAAGAAACAATGCAGGAATATATGTATGTGCCCCAAATATGAAACAAAATCTGGAAGATTTAGGATCTTTGCTTGGAAGTGTTTACATAGCTATTTTAATACCCCAAGTAGACTCCAAAGAATTTTTCCTCAGGTAGACAGCAAATGTTGGAGGTGTGATGGGGAAGAAAGAGATAATTGGGAACATATTTTCTGGCAGTGTAATGAGTTGGCAGACTAAAGATTTCCTGCAGACTGCTCTGTCAGAAATGCTGGCTGTGAAAATTGATGTAACTAAGAAAACTATTGTTTTGGCTATGATGCATAATTGGAATTGCCTAGTCATAGGAGGGCCTTGCTGAGTCTAATTGCGGTGGCTGCCAAAAAAAGCAATTACTAGAAAATGGAAATCAAAGTCCAAACCAACTGTATTATAAGTAGTGAAAACAGTAACCAAGATAAAACAACTGGAATTGGGATCTTTAGAAAAGGGCAGGAGCAAATTACACAATAAACAAATGTGAATTATGGTTACAATACATTTAGAGGAGGAAGGAAGTTTAAAAGAAGGCAGGATTTGCATGAATGTTTGACTGACAATGACTGGATAGATAAGTGATGTTTGCCACTAAAATTATGTCAGTATGGTTTGTTTTCATATATATAAATGTATAGTTGTCTAAATTTGTTTCTTGTTTAAAAAAAAATGACCCCCAGCAGTTTGGCTTTAAGGGTAGATCCTGTCTAATGAATTTGGTAATTTTTTGACAGGGTAGCACAAGCAGTGGACTGTGGTCACATCGTCCAACCAGCATATCTTGACCTTGCCAAGGCATTTCATACCATACCATACACTAAATAATTAAGCTAAATGTACTACAAACTGATCCCTATGCAGTTACTTTGACAGCAAATTGGTAGAGGGATAGAACCCACACAGTGAGGATGACAGGAATTTCCTCACACAGCATGACGCTAACCAGTGGGATCCTACATACATCCATACTAGGTCCTCTGCTATTTGTCATATACTCCTCTGATCTCTAACTCAAAAAAGAGATCTCTAGTTAACCACATTTGCAGATGATTTTAAAATTGGGTGTTTTATTCAAATTCCCTTCTGATACACAAAAGCTACAATATGAATTTTAAACCTGTTTAAAGCTACGACTCACAAAATGGGCTGAAAAGTAAATGCTAAAAAATGCAATATTGTTGCATTTGACAAAAAAAAACTCCACCAAGTTTATAGCACAGAAAAGACCCCCCTCCAAAATGAAGATGTGAGAGAACTTGGAACATGGATATATAATTCCCTCTCCTCTGACCATCACATTGAAACTGTGGTTAGGAAATCCTTTTCTCTGGTACAACTAAAAACAAAGGGTATCTCCTCCAGATCCAATGGAGTCTTTAACCCTCTAAATTCCACGCTGATCAGGCCCCATCATAGACTACACTGTGCTCTTTGGGATGCACCTTACTAGATATATCATGCAGTTGGAAAGACTCGAAATGTTCTTGACAAAAAAGATCACAGGTATAAAAAACAATGAGCTACAAAGAAGCCTGAATAACATACCAGGATACCTACTGAACAGCCTGATACAGGACCTGGCTTTGTGCCAGATGAATGGAGGGCAGCAACAGTCATCCCTCTGCACAAAACTGGGATGTCAACAGACCTGGATAATTAGAGACCCAGAAGTCTAATCAGCTTCATCTGAAAGGCACTGGAATGGATAATTATAGAATCATAAATAAGGACATAAGAAACCTACAAACTCTTAGACCAAGTCAGCTTGGTTTTGTCAAGGGCAGATCCTGCCTACTTAACCAGGCTGACTTCTTCAAGAAGGTTACTGAATCAATGGATGTGGGGAAATCTGTACACAATGCATTCTACACCTCACAAAGGTGTTCGACACTATCCCAAACTCAGGTATAGTTGATAAATACCCATGTAACTGGCTGGAAAGCAAACTGTCTCATTAACAGAACCCAGAAAATTAGGGTAGATGGCTCTACCTCCTACAAAAGGCTTGTCAATAGCAGTATATGCCACAGTTCAGTCCTTGAGTCACTCTTCTTTGGCATTTACTTCCTGGAAGTCAACACTAATGTTAAGTGCTCATGGCAAACCAAATTTGCAGATGACTGCAAAAGTTGGTGCCATCATAAACTCTAAAGAAGAGAGTACACTGCAGATGCTGAGAAAAGCAATTTTGGTAAACATCACAGACTGAAGCAATACTAATTTCTTGGACTCAAACCAAAACTTGACTTTGGAATGGGGTTAATTTCTGTCGCAGTTTTAGAAATCTAAAACGTGAAGAAATTAAAAAAGTTAGAAACTAGAGAAGATTTAGCTGCAGGTTCAAAGGGTGGTAGAGTTAGCTTTTCAATTGAGAGCCTTTTCCAAACAAATAGCTGGTGAGAAAACTATGGCCTAAAACTGAATTCCGAAATATTTGCAATAGTATCCTCTGGCAAGCATGACATCCCCTGTAACTATTACACTGACAATATACCCCTGAAAATTAATCCAGTAGTTACGGACATGGGGACCTTTTTACACAATGAGTTGTCCTTTGATCACAGTTAACCATTACTGTAAGAAAGTCCTTTTCCATTGCACAGTGTATTAGTAAGAGTATGATGTCCACCTCAAGAAATGTGATCCAAGGACAACTTATTGTGTCCATAGGTCCTCATTTCCCTAACTACTGGATTTGGTATGCACCTTTTCAAACACAATGTAACTTGAATGATGATTTCACACCAAGAAAATAAATGGTCTAAAATCATAAAAAATACACTGACCTTCTCAAAACCCTATTCCTCTTCTCTATATTTTACAGGCTATTAAGGGACAATTTCTGCCTTGCTTACTGAGTCTCATCCCATCCTTTCAGACACAATGCATATTTGCAAGTCCAATGGTGACATAGGTTCACAGGTTTCTAGGCGAGTACTTGGCTAATGTCCACTCTGGTCTTTTTAAGCCAAGACATGCATCCCAAATCTCTGACAAGTTCTGGTACCCTTTGTAGTATAAGCAGGAGACCGGGACTGAAACACTTACAAGCAGGGGCCTGGGAGATGAACCATTTACAAGCTGCCTGTGTCCATCACAGACACAGGTGTCAAACCTAGGGTGAATTTCTGGTTCTCTTTCCAGCTGTAACAAAACAAAAAACTGATTGAAGAAATGCAAGCCACCAAATTTATGAGCACAAAGCTTTCAGGAGAAACCCTTCATCAGTGTGAGATACAAAAATGTTAAAACAGTTTCATTAAATAGTGCAATTAAAAATCACATGACACAGCCTTCCAAGATAATAATTAATAATACTCTTATCTAATCGCTAGCTAGCAAAGCTCTAACTTAAAATATAAAATATCATAACTGAATAAAATATAATGTATACAAAAATAGTGGTGGTGCTGTGGTAGCATTGTCACCTCACAGTAAGACATACTGTTCAAATCTCAGCTAGAGTGTCTTCTGTGCGTCAGGGCCGGCAACTCAGCATGTAAAAATCTTCTGCCAATCATTAGCGGACCAGAGTTCCACTGTGGCAACCCCTAACCGGGAAAAGCCGAAAGACACAACATACAAGAATTATTTTAATGATTTCTGTTTAAACTTTTAAACAGGTTTTAGGCTCACAGTGGCATTAATGTTAGGTTCAATGTCAGCTTGTAGGTGGATTATCCATTCATATTCTTTTACCTCTAATAAATTATCAATATCACCAGTCTTTTTTACTTTCACCTTAGGCCAGGAGAAAATGTTTCTTATTTCGAAGTCGTTAATGTCTCTTAATAATTTGTGTCTTTTAACAATTTCAAGTTGACACTCATGTTCATGTAACCTGTCAAGCATCTGACAATAAAGCTACATATAATCCTTAAAGCATGACATGTTAATAAGCTCAGACTCCATTTGGGAAATCTCTTCCTGTAGCTTATTCTCAATGTTGGTAAAGAACAAGTTCATCAAATCCATATAAATTGGCACCTAGCTTAAGCTTTAACTCTTGCCATCTATTGAAGCTCAACCTCCAATCTTAAGCAATGTCTATGCTACAAAGATATAAATATGAATAATAATAGGTTCATAGGTTGGTACTAGGCTATCAGCCCTAGGGCCTATACAAGCCTAGCCATAACAATTCCCTGGCTATTTCTTCCCACACTATTTACTTCCCTGGACCCCTGTCTAGCAGGGTGACTGACGTGATCCCCGGGGTGAATTTCCTTTCTCCCATCCAATTGTCAAGGTTCCTTTTGAAGAGGACCAAAGAGGCACTCTGCTTGACATGCATGGGCAATCTATTCCAGAGTCTGGGGAGTCTCTGGGTCAGGAACCTATCCCTCCAGCATGTTTTGTTTATTGTGATGACAAGGTTAAGATCCCTGGAGCATGTGGCTCGGAGGGATTGGGATTTCTTTAAGTGTAGCATATCCAACAACTCTGGGTTTGACATGGCCTTGTACGTTAGGCAGAGATCGCCTCTGAGTAGGTGATATGCAACAGAGTATAGCTGGAGTTTCTTTAGACGGTCAGCATAAGGTATCTGCTTTAGGCCTGTGATTCTTTTTTTGAGGTATTTCTGCAGCCTTTCTAGTTGTTGCAGATGTCTTGTGAGGTACATACTAAACGGAGCATTGTATTCTATAATGGGTCTCATGAGGGATGAGTACAGAAGGACAATGATCTCCCTTTTTCTGGATGAAAAGCCCTTAGTGATGAGGTGTGCCACGAAGAAGGATTTTCTAACTGTTGTGGCTACGTGGTTATCAAAGATGAGACCACTGTCCACCTGTGCCCCTAAGTCTCTTATCACACTTTCGGTGTTTAGTGTACTGCCACCTATGTGGTAGTTCACAGCTATGTGTTTTTTCCCAAAGGGGACAACTACACATTTTTTGGCATTTAGCTTGAGCTCATGGTTTTGGCACCAGGCATCTGTTTTGGTAAGGTCCTTTTGTAGTATATCCACATCATTTGGGGATTCAGTAATGGCTCAAGCTTGCAGTCTTCTGCGAACTTTGTAATGCAGAGTCCCTTAGTGTTGGCCTGTACTTCAGAGAAGTAGATGCCAAACAAGAGTGGTCCCAGGACAGAAATCTGCAGTACACAACTTGTCACTTGTCTGGAGCTGGATTTGGAGTCTGCTACTTTTACAGTGTGTGTTCTTTCAGTAAGCAAGTTTGCAACCCATCGAGTAACATAGGGATTGATGCTCACCTTAGTAAGTTTATCTATGATTCCAGAGTGGCGGACAGTGTTGAAAGCCTTGGCGAGGTCCAAGTAGGCCGTGTGAGCACCTTACCCTTGTCCATGGCTCTGGAGACTGATTCGAAGAAGTCAATCAGGTTCAGGAGGCAAGATCGGCCCTTTGCAAATGCAAACTGGGTGGGGTCTAGTGTTTGAAGGTTTCCAATGTCTTTGTTTATAAGTTCCATGATAATACGTTCCATGGCCTTGCAGATCAGGCTCATCAGACTGATGGGACAGTAGTTCCCAGGATCCAAAGTGGATCCCCCCCTTGTGGAGTGGGATGACTGTAGCTGTGCACCACTCTGTGAGCATGATGCCTGAGGTGAGGCTATGATTAAACATGACACATAGGTGAGGTGCCAGTTCATTTTGTAGTTCATGCATCCTGGAGTTAGTATATATAATTATCAGCGGGTGTGGGAGGCACAGTTCCCCAAATGGAGGGGTGCAGGATGGCATGCCCACCTGCAAAAAAATTATGCTACTGTTTGCATGCATCAAGCTTCTTTTGGGGCTATATTACGTTGTTGAAAGGGCTATGCAGTCAACATATGGACTACTCTAATTGAGTGGATCCATGTATACATGTATTTCATATGCATACACACACGCGTGTATATTTATATAAATACATACACACTCATATATATCTATGTATGTATGTGTGTGTGTGTGTGTGTGTGTGTGTGTGTGTTTGTGCAAACATACACATATAATATATAAAATGCGTTTGGGTATGAGTGTGCTTTCGGGCAATGTAACACTTTTTTGGAAGAATGTTAGAAACATTTTCTACATCATGACAGGTAGGCAGCTTCACTTAAGCTGCCTACTGTTTAGACTGCAAAGACATAAACTTGAATAAACAGATTAATTATGATGCCTGCATATATTGAGTAGAGTTGGTTTGAATTTACTTAGTTTTTGATAACTAGGTTCTGATGTAACAGTCGAAAGCATAGGTCCTTGTCAAGGCTGACAGCGATATATTTTGTAGAAGTGATTATAGCATACAGCAATATTACACTTTTACAGACAGCTATACAAAAGTCAAACTAAAATGTCTGCTTGACATTCAGACAACTGTGATATGAAGTACCTCAGTGAGTCTGTCTTATAAACAATGAATATTAAAAGTTACTCTGTTTTCGGTGACTTACTGCTTCCTAGCAGCCCTGTACCAAGTGGGTCAAAACAATTTCTGTTGCAAGTCCAAACTTCGTTATAAGCTCCGGAATATATGCTTCTGGATAAATGATTAAGTTTCACTTATTAGTGAGGTCTTGATATATTAAACTGACATATTCAGCAATGTTATAGCTTTACTTTTTACCATATTTCATGCCTTATTGACTATATGACATCGTTTACACATTAACCAGCGACAGTGTTTTGAACATAAAGCCCATTTCTGTCATACTACCTCACAGCTTTCTGTGTGATATAGTTGAAAAAATGAATTTAAAGCAAGTCCAGCTCAGTTTATGTTATCATCTGCAGTGACTGTCTATAGATATACAATCTGTCCTCTATGACTGTTTGTACATTAGAAGAAAAAGACACACTTGTTTTGTTTGTGTTTAAGACTGCATTTGTGTTTCCTTGCCAGTAATAATGTCAAGAAAAGCTTATCTGAAACTGTTGATTTACTTTTTATATATTGTAATATATCTTACCCAAGTAAAGGTATATTACTGGTTGGACAGGTTAACTGTTAAAACACGTTTATGTGTTCTCGATGTATTGCTGTATCAAACAGTGCATCAGTTGCGAGCATTTTACAACCACTACCCACAGCTGTGGAGAAATCCCAGTATCGGTGCTGTAAGCTGGTCCTTGTCAAGCTCAGCACTTTTGAGGTCTTTGGGCATACCGCGATTAGTCACAGGCCACACTGACTGACATAAGTGAGACTAGTAATAGGAACTTATAAGTTCATTTGTTTAGTGTAGCTGTTTTGAGTAGCTTTACTTATGGTAACAGTACTGTTATGGGTCAGCTGTTGGTTACAAAGACTGAAGGTTCACCTTTAATGAGTGGTTATATATGTGAATTCTACAGACAATGTTAACAGTATACACTGGCTAAACAGCATTCCCCACATCATTATCATTTCATTTTTTTTTTTTTTTTTTTTTGTATTTTAGAGAAAGTGGTAGAGGGGGTGGTGCTATGCAGCAAGATGGAGTACAGTTCTGTGGCTATTATTTCTCTACCTTTTTACAGGTTCATAGGTAAGTACTATGCTAGCTGCCCTTGTGGGGCATTTTAAGCCTAGACAATTTTCCTTTTTTGACATTTTTCTGTCACTATCCACACAATTTAACACCACACGTTTTTCCTGAAGATGACTATCTTGCTTTTCTTTGTTTCTGTGTTTGTTGTAGGAAGATAGGTTGTATGCAAAACCACTGGGAAGTTACATGGTGACTCTTGAATGAATACCGATATGGATTGTCAGTGAGACAGTATGTGCGTCTTTGAGCAACCAACTGAAGTATACTGATTACTAGAGAAAAGTAACCAAGATAAACAATACAGTTTCTTTAGTACTGTATTTCACAGATGATGTTATAAAACCATGAAAGAACCATACAGCAGATAGGATCCTTAAATCCTTGAATTTGCATTACAATTCTATAAATGTAAGGTGTTCTCCCAGGCCTGGAATCCCCCATGTTCAACTACTTCATTTTTCAATTTCTGAAGATCAACTTTTGCTTGCTGTGGCATAAATGAAAAACACCAGTAAGCTCAATTAGCCCTCCCCCTCTCTTCCCAAGATGGGACATTTGGGGAAGTAAGGTTACCATTATAGTCTGTAACCTATACTTCCATGGAGCCTGATATTTGTTAGGTATCCAGGTAAATTAACACCAAACCTGCTCTTGTGGATCCCATCCTTAAAATATGGCAAATTGCACTGGTGATGTCCCAACACAAGAACAGCCCTACCACTGATCTGGGAAACTACAGATCCATTACATCAACAAGTCAGAGTTGCAAAGCCATGGAATGCATTGTAACTGACCTCAAACTATGATTTCAAAAACCTTACCAAGGTAGACCCTCATCATTTTCGTTTTGTGAAAGCTATATTCTGCCTACTTAACTTAGTTAACTTCTTTGAGAAGGTCACAAAGGGGTTGGTCATTCTGATTAAACAACTTATTTGGATATGGCCACAAAAGTTGACAGTATACACCATACTGGCATCAAAACAAGCCAAGTGCCTTAAAAGCAAATCCATACTTTGGGAGGTTGGCAGCAAACTGGATGAAAGACAGAATCCACATAGTTGAGATGGCAGGCACCTCTGCAGAAAGTAAGAAAGTAACTAGTGACTCTTACCAGGATTCAGTAACAGGATCCTTCCTTTCTGGCATATACTGCTCTGATTGCATTGTTAGGGATCAGGATCTTTAGTTAACTATTTGCTAATGACTGCAAACTGGGCATTATTGTTAAATCTCCCTCCACTGACCTATTAACCTGTATGAGTGGATGGGTAACAGAAAGTTCATTCCAGGGATCATTCCAGTTGCACTACTGGATATGGGCACTGTGAACTAACATTGGGTGGCACAGTGCCTGGGCAATTTGTTGGGGGCTAGCTTGTAAAGGCTCCAGGGCCATTAGCCTAGTACACACCTATGAACCTGTGAACCAATATCCCTTTATTATAGAAAGAACTAACTCTTACAAACTATTTGTGTATGGAAAGCAGGCTAAAATTAAAGGCAAACAAAGTATAGCATTGTCACATTTGGTAAGCAACACTCTCTGCCACAGTGTACAGTATAGCCAATACCCCACTCCAAAATGATAATGCAGTCAGGAATCTTGGAACCTGGATGGATAATTCTCTTTATTCTTAAGCCACCATTTAGCAGCAGTAGTCAAAAATCATTCTATTTAGCAAATTAATATCTAGATGTATGTCATACAGTTAAAAATAAGAGCTACCATCCTTCTTTATGCAGTTCTAATTAGACCACTTATTGAGTACAAAGCCCACTTTAAGATGTACCTTTCTAGGCACATTAAGCAATTGGAAAGGCCTCAGATGTTCCTAACCAAAAGGGTTGCTACTCTAAAAGTCCCTGAACTAGCAAGAAAAAGCTTGAACTGCTATACCTTTACTTGTTTTTTTACAGTTTCTTGCATGGCAATCTTTGACTTACATTCTTTGCCATTAGGAACCCCATTCTCCTTGATCTTGTGTATCATCACAAGTCAAATGGAATTCCAGAATTATAGAGTTAAATCTCCAACATACGCAACTAAAATGTGCTGGATAAACAAATTACATGATATCTACCCCACCTCTGGAGGAAAAAAAAACACTTACTTTACAAGTTAAACAGAGTAACACTCAAGCATCCCTCAAATTAAACCTGGATTATTGGATGGGTAATCATAAATTTACTCTGTGACAGACCTATTTTGCCTTTCTAGAGAAAGAAGTACATCATGAACATTGGTATTGGCAAGATTTAAATGGTCTTGTAACTCACCTGCCTTGTATATCTTATATAATTCTATTTCTAGCTGCCTAGTATTTCCTGAGATCAAATGTCTAGTATTATAGCCAGCAGCTGACAAGTTGCTACAATCATATGGGAGAATGGAGTCCAGTTATATTTTATGGTTTCACAGCATGTTCACAATGTGCAAGAAAAATACAACACAAATTAAGTGTCTCTTTAGGGAACACACAGTCTCACATACAAACTACAAACTAGAAGCACTGATCAAGCAGAAAAGGATGAAATACATCTTTTGAGTCATGGCCATGATTAAAGATGTTCTGTTTCCCCACCAATGACATGATGGCTGGACTGTGAGTTTTCCACGGGACTGCTCTGGTACTTGAGAATGTACTTGTATATCATATTCATACACATTGTACAAGGATTTGCAGCACAGCTGTTGCCGCTTTTTATGTCTGTAGTTTTCTTACTAACAGAACTACGACTGCATGTTAATGGCATGACCTATTTTCAGTCCAGTGTTTTGCAGATGCTTTTTTTTTTTCTGGAAAGGCTGAGAGTGTTGCTTTAACCAAATCAATGAAATAAACATTAGAGACATGTGAGCAGAACAGTCATACCGCTGCTGAAAATCTGACAGGCAGCAGTGCAAGGATGCTATTTTTTGCACATCACTACTGAACAAGAATGTGTACCAGGCTCACTTCAGTTCTGCAGTTTTTCATTTTTATTCTTTTAATTCACAGGTTCATAGGTTCATAAGAGATTACTAGGCTAACAGCCCTACAAGCCTAGCCATATTTACCCAGAGCTGCCCACTTGTGATTGGTTAGGTGAGTGAAATTCGCAGAGGTAAGAGTCTATTGTAGTTAATACATACTTCCTCTGTCTAGGAGGGACATGGGCGCCACAATGTTTACAGAAAACATCAGAAATTCAACACTAAGATGTATTAGACTGCACATCATCTGAATCTACCATTCAAACAAATGTACTTTTCCTGGCTGAATCTTGCATATTAAGCAGCCTATTAGTTTGTCATTCCTGCTTCTTCATTATCTTTTAATCAACTGGTCGACAGCCAAGCCCACTCATTTACCTTGGAGTTCAGGTGCCTGCCAATTCTTTTCAGCACTGACTGATAGTCCCGGTTCATAATTAATAAGCCTTAGAAAATGGACTGGGCTTGGAGAAGCAGTAATAACTGGATGAGAAGCCTCAAATTCTTCCCCGGTCTATCTTGCCTAACTCCTTAAGGCTGCAGGGAACTTGTGACATGGGATTTTTGACTATGCATGTAATGGTCTGTAGACTAGGCTGCAGGGAACTTGTGACATGAGATTTTTGAATGGGCATGTAATGGTCTGTAGACTGATTGTCTAGTACCTAACAGTTAACCCCAATGGGTACTCAGCACTCAAAAGTGGTAAATTAATGTGCTGTGGCAGCCCAGTAAAAAAAAAATTGCACTTATGGCATGATCCCCATGGGCCATGACTAAAGTCTTTAACTGTATTCCCAGTTTCTTTTCTGTTCACTAACTAAAACAGTCTTTAAAGGCATCAGAGAGTAAACAGAAAAAAAAAAATAAAAACAAAATGAATGCAAATAAGTTCTGTAGCAGAAACTGTTTCAAAGACTCTGTGTATGTTGTGTATGTGAGAGTACACTTGCATTTTACAGTGGTTTGAACCATGTGCATTTGACAGCAAGAAGCTGATATACATTATGGTGGCTATTAGTTATGAATTCATTTAATCAACTGATCACAATCAGACACCCAAGTTGTACACAGGCAACATAGTGGCTATATTCGTTTGTGTGGGGAGGGGTGGGGAATGTCATGGTTTCCAATGTACGAGTCCTGACAGCAGTGAGCTGAAATATATTACTA